>NC_081563.1:89154468-89357205 GCF_022355385.1 Mustela nigripes | reverse complement strand
TGCTAAGTTCTTTATAGATTCTGGACACTAGTCCTTTATCTGATATGTCATTTGCAAATATCTTCTCCCACAGAATAGCCATTTCTTTGCCAAGGTTGTGGACTGTGTTTTTCTGAATGAGTCATTACTGTTGAGGAATGGGAAGAAGGGAGAGTTTGGGGAACTGACATCTCACTGTTGCTTCCAGAAGGTGGTGTGCCGACAGACACGCATGCACAGACACTGTGAGAAGTTCACACACACTGCAGACTAAGGGAAGGAAAAGGCTGTTCCTCGGAATTAGAAGCAGATTTGTGTCAGGCTCTGTTCCCATCTGTACATTCATTGTCTCCTAGTATCGCTTAGTACACGTACAGCATTGTAATTTTCATCTACTTTGCTACCAGAAGGCATCGACAGCTTCTGAGCGAGGAATACTGGATCAAGAACCAACTTGGCCTTCTTAAAATACCATCTTCAAAGAACTTACTAGCACCTGACAAATAATTAGTTGACAGATCAACAACAAGGCTTTCCTTCCAAAGGTAAGTGCTCACTGCAACCTTCATTATTATTTTAAAATCTAAGATTAATCAAAACCAGTTCACACCCTCAAGGGTGGCTAGAACTGCTAAGACAGACAACAGGAAATGTTGGCATGGATGTGGAGAAGCCGGAACTCCCTTACTCTACTGGTGGAAACGTGAAATGGTGCAGCCACTCCAAGCAAGTTCAAGAGAGCTCCCAGCGATTCCACTCCTACACCAGTGAAAACACACGCCCACACACAACTTGCACATGAATATTCACAGCAGAACCATCCACAATAATCAAAGAGTAAGAAAACCTAAATGTCCATCCACTGATGGTTGCATTAACAAATGTGGTCTAACCACACAATGCAGTATTACTAGTCGCCTATAAAAGAATGAAGTGCTGAGATGTCACAACCAGGATGAACTTTGAAAACATTATGCTAAGTGAAAGAAATCAGACACAGAGGCCACATATTATCGAATCCCATTTATAGGAAATGTTCAGAAGAAACAAATTCATAGAGGCAGAAAGCAGATTAGTGGTTTCCAGGGGCAAAGGGGACAGGGAATAGGAAGCGTCTGTTTCTGCCTATGGGGTTTCTTTTGGAGGTGATGAAAATGTTACAGAATTAGTGGTGATCATTATGCTAAAAACTCCTTTAAAAATAAAATAGAAACTTAAAAAACTAAAAGGTTAGCACTCAGATATTTGGGGACCTAAGGTAACAACAATCACTAGCATGAATAAAACAGGTTAACAGTTTGGAGCAATGTCTTCATGTCCACTAGGATTTTACCACCACTAGGAGGGTGGTAGCACAGACATCATGCTTCTCCTCACTTCCTCTGGTTCCTGCTGGGAGCACACAGGCAGACACACATGCAAACCGCACGGGCACCCAGGATTCACTGGTCCCCAGTGCAGAAGCACATGGACTCAGGTCACACTGGAGACCACTCCATTGGAGGGGCATCAATTTCATGCTCACCCACCACCACTTACAGTATTTTTCCTAGAGAGGTGAGGGCCACAAACCATCAGCAGCAAATACACATAGATAGTTTTTGTTTGTTTGTTTGTTTGTTTTTATTAATCTCACTGAACATCCTTTGGGGTGACAACTTCCTGACCAAACCTGATGGTCCCTTGGCTCTTCTTCCCACTTCAGAAGCACACACTTCCCCTTTCCTTCCCTTGCACTGACCACAGAAGCCAAGACCTCTCTCCAGAGTACATTCTGGGAACTCCAGCATGGCCAACAGAAGCAGCAAAAGATTTGCAAGTTCCCTCCTGTCTGTGCTATAACATTTTAATGAAACCACCCCGGGGGTAGGATGATAAAGACACTGACATGGTACAAGAAAATCCCTCTGCAACACAACTTAACAGCCATGCCCCACATCCCACACTGAGTGGTTTTTTTTTTTTTTTTTTTAATGATGTCTGCCTACTCTCATTAAATTCCAATCTAACCAGGGAAAAGTCACCTCTTGGCCTCATCTTAACATTACAAGAATTGTGCATGGAACTTTAATTGATGGCAATAAAGCTGTCTGCCCATATCCCAACGTGGTAAGATACGCAGACAACAGAAGCCTGATTTCCAAGCTGGAGAAGGGTCCTCATTTGAATTCTTATCTACTGAAAAACCAAAGAATGAGCTGATAGTCTACCCGTTAATGAATTAGAAATCACTTATGTGGGTACGTCTTTGTGCTCAGTTAATGCATCCTTTTTAAAAGGTTATTTCTGCACTGGATTCATCCTTTCACATTCGACTGGCGGCTACTGCGGATTTATTCATTCAGCAAATTTATTCTTGCAGTAGCTCTCAAAAATCAGCACACACAATTATACAGCACAGGCCCCATTTGTGAAATTATTTATAGCCTTATTTAGAAAGCTAAGCTTCCTCAAGACTGACAATTTTATTGGCTGACTTAAGCTCAACTCCAAAGGAAGGAGGGATTGTACTTCTTAGCTCAGGATCCTGGGCTCCTGCCACACCTTTCAAGGCCAAGGCTACTCTTGGGAGCCACTTCACAGGTTTGGCTTTGCCTCTGCCTGCTCTGGCTGCCATCAGACTAGGTGGGTTTACAGAGGAGGATCTGGATTTAGGACTTCAACAGGAAATGCAAAATACACAAAGTTCTGCGGAAAAGGGAGAAGGCGCTGATATTATTTGGGGATTCCAGACTATTAGAAGCCATGCCAGATATCCTGTCTGTCCGCCTATCTGTCCTTCCCTGCCTCCCCATTTACCTTCTTCTTCTCCTCACTTTCCCTCCCTCTCCCCTTCTCTCCTTACCCTTCTTCCCTTACCCTGACTTCTAGTAGTCAAAGTGATTAAAAAACAACAACAACAACAACAAAAACATCAGCTTGTCCTTTACTTGAAAAGTGGTATTCGCTTCAATACTGAATTATCTTCAGAGCTGGGACCTGCCAGAAAATGATACCTCTTCACAAAAGTCCTGAAGTCCTGACCACACCAGTACTTTCCTGGAATTTGGTCCGAACTGGGATTCTCCTAACCAGTCTTTGATGTCAACATGTGACCGGCACCACAGGCATTTCTTCTAGCATTTGTAGTGGTGGTTGGAAGTAGACACTCTCCCCTCTAGAAATCTGTCTTTCTTTGATTTGCAAGGCAGGGGACCAGGGTTGACATCTGCTACACATTCATTCATATTTACCAGACCTGAGTTGCCACAAGAGGGATCTATCTAGACAAGACTCCTAAATTGTCTTGGCAACACTTAATCCTCTATTGATTAGTCTTATCTCCTGTAATCTGTCCAGTCATTGAAGAGTGTTTGTTAAATTTCTGTTTTAATAAAAACCCCCCAAATAACATATCCCTTCCTTTGCTAAATGGAAACAAAGCATAATCCAATGTTTAAAATACAGTACGCAGATAAGCAAAATTGGACAACCGTATGCCCTGACTCAACTAATTTCCACTTCAAATGCTTCTAATCCATGCTGGCTTTGGCAATGAACGATGTTCTGGAGTGAGGAAGAGGCAATTTGCATGCCACATTTGCTTTGCCAATTTACTAAATTAAGTGGCAAGATAGTGAAGGGGTGGCGTTTTTGATGAGAACAATCTAATTAAAAGTGAATCTGAGGATGTAAGGTTGGAGTTCCCATTATTGACTTCATACCTCAAAGAATGTAAAGAACAGCAGAAAAACATTTGAGAGATCTGTTCATGCATCTCAGTATCTTATGTGTTTGTGGGTCTTTCATGAACCATTTCTTAATATTAATACTTAGTAATATTCATGACTTAATTGCTATAATTTCTCATTAATAGTGGCCATTCTTGAGGTCCTATGAAAAAATCTTAGATGCATCACATCCTAATCCTCACTTTGAAACCCTGGAAGATAGGTGATATTATCCTCATTTTACAGATCAGAAAGACTGAGAAAACTGTATAGGGTCACACAGGGCAGGGATTTCAATCCAAGTCTGGCACAGAAGTCCATGGTCATTGGTCATTGCACTGGACCATTCTGCCTCTCTGCATTTGCCCAACTGAGCACCGTGCAGAGAGAGCTTGATTTTCCTCGAGAAACATACTCATTTGCATGGCACTGCTTCCTCACCGGTAGCATTTGCCCCTGTGTTGACATTTTACAGGAGAGGAATACCAATAACTTTACACACACAATAGTTCCCTGTATCATGCATTGAAGACCTAGAATCGATTACTGATTCTGGTGACTTAGTAAGCAGAGAGTTTAGATATTCTGATTAGGTTGGGATAGGACTAAAGTACTCCCAAATAACAAGTGTGGACCTGATAGGTCAAATAACCTCATTTTTATAGCATGGAAACTGGCCGTGGAGTTGAAAATGCAGGGGAAGCTGTGACTCACTGCTGAGAACATGAGTAATGTGGTCCAGCAGCTGGAACTGTTCCAGCCTCAGGAGAGAGAGTCCTGTGCTCGCTGTGCTTACACCTGACTTCCTGTGTGCTGCCTCTCCAGTCAAGGAGCCCACTGGCAACAGTGCAGAGAACAGGAAGGAAACCTCTCCTCGCGGTAGTCATGTGCTCCCACCCAGCAGGACCAGCCCTCAGCACATGAGCAGGGGCCAGTGTGATGGATCACCGCCAGGAAAACTGGGAAGGGAGGACAGTCACCTTCATTCCACAAACATACTATGCGGGGCTATGGTTCCACACAATCTGGTGCTCACCAAAATCCCACTCAGGAGAGGCAATGGCCGCAGCGTGGGCAGTGTCTCTGAAGACAGCCCCGCAGGGAAGATGTCCAGGGAAATGTGTGTGGGCACACAGCCGGACGACCTGAGGAGTCAGACACCTTCCAGAGCAAGGGGCATGAGAGGTTTGGAAAGATGAGCAGAGGTTTGCCATGCAGGGTGGGGAAAGTGAATATGGAGGAAAGAGCTCGACCACTGAACAAAGTAGGGAGTGAGAGGAAGAGATGCCAAGGATGACTTAGGGGGAGACTTCAGGTGGGAAGGGATTAGATCAAGGGCGGCCAAGAAACACAAAACAAACTCATCCAAGTCTAATTTATCTCACTGTGTGGGGTGGAGAGGCTGTGTTTTGCACCCAGATCACCTGTGAACTCCAAGGCAGTAGCCAGAGCTCTGCTTTTCCCCTCCTTCCAGCTAGCCACGGATGGTGGGGGCATGGGGGTGGGGGGGATGCAGGGTACTGGACCCTTGAAATCCCAGTTAGCACTAAAATTCTTTCCCCATCCCAAGAGCTGGTTTCAGGCCAGGCTCAAAGCAGGGGCCCACTGGAGACTTAAAATGGGAGCTGCTCAAGGTGGTACCTGCCACTGCCCTCTCTAACCCTTTATATACCATCAGTGGGGGTTTTAAAATCCTAAATGCAGGGAAAATGGACCAACATGATGATGACTAGCCCTCTCTCCTCCAAGGGGACAGAAATGCTTCTGCTTGATCAAAAAAGGCTCCAAGGTCGACCAGGGGAGGAAGGATATGGCTGTAATATTTGGGACAGGCTGGTCCCAGGAACAAGCCCCGCCACACTCCTTGGATCCGGCCAGGCCTCCCCCAGTCAGCACATTTTAAAAGGAGGGGAAGAGGATAAAGCCAATGCTTAAAAACAGCAGGGACAGTAAGAGAAGGTGGGGGTGGGGCAGAACTCTTTGCTTTGAAACAAGCCCCATGGGGTTGCTTTTAGCCATGTTAACCCCTTCTTTTTGGGCAGAGGAAACACATATCCATACCAACTTGTATATTTCTGACAAATAAGCTACATGAGAGGAAAAGCCAAGTCCTTGTAAATGCAAGCTCTAGGCCCAGGGCATTTAAAGGAAAGCACTTTGTGTTCTATGGGTCTCCACTGGGCCTGCAGGCAGACACAGCGAGGACCGTTTGTCTCTTTCCAGCCGCTGCCTTCCCTGGCTCAGGGGAAGGGGAAATAAATGTAGAGGTTTTATCAAGATGCCATAGGGACCAATTCTTTCTCAATTCCAAATAATGCAACAAGCCCAACCTAGGACCTTTGCAAAACCATGCTGCTGTCACTATTTAACATCTGACAACCAAGAGTGAGGTACAGGAGAAGGAAGCAAGACACACACTCTGGCAGGCTGGGGAGCTCCTGACCCACAGACAGCAGCGGGCAGTCACTGTGCCCACCACTGCTATACTGGGCAGGGTGGACAGGACAAGCCTGGCGCTGTTCAGTGAACAGACACATAGCTCACTCTCCCAGCTTTTATCCCAGCCAGATGAGTGGTTTTGATCTGTTCTGGAACAGAGACTTTAAATAAGGATGTTCTCAGAAAAGTTCTGAAATAAAATTTCATTGCATATTTAATCCGCTTGGCTCTACTGTCAAGAGGCAAGTGATTCCAGTTGGGTCTGATTCCAGAATCCTCCCTCTTTCTTCTAAGGCCACTCTCTGCCTTTGAGAGAGGGGTGGCCAGGCTGGAGGGGGCTTACCTCTTCCACTCTGTCTTGAGATCAGATGGTAGCCTGCAGAAGGGCCGCCTCCCGGGGCTCCCCTGACAGCTGTCCAGGCAGCACCAGCTTTTGACCATGGCAGTTTCAGTGGACCATTCCTGCTTCATGTTGCCCCCAAACACTGCCATGCATATAACTCCCATCCGAATCTGGTCAGAGGCACCCAGACTTTGAACCAATACACCCCACCAGAGCAAGTGCCAATTGTCTGACATCGTTTATCCCACCAATTCCAAAGCACAGAATTCAAAAGTACTGTGAATCAATCACTGATAAATGAGTATTTTGAGCACAATCCTGCCCTGCTCCCCCTGCCCCTTGCACAATCCTCTCTTCATCAATTGGCACTCGGTGGTATTCCTTCTTCCTAGACGGCATGTGCAGTAAACGTGAAGAGGGAACATTCGGGAATGGGGCTTCAGTGTCTGGGAGGTATGCAGCCAGTCACGCTAGGAGGAACAGCCGAATGGAAATACTCCCAAACATCTGGGGCTGCGCTTCGAATTTCAAAGTGATTCTTCTGCTTGCACAACTTTACAATCTTGGCATTTGCCAAATGCTTATGTTTTGCTTCATCTGAAATTAGGCAAGGATTTCAGCCCTCACTCTCGGTATCACTAGAATGGTTTTTCTGTGTAAAGGGGGCTTTTTTGCATATCAAATTCAGCCTGCTCATGGTTTAGTGAGACAGAAGGACAGTAAGGGTTGTCAGCAGCCTCATTCCCCTCCACTTTGCAATATCTGCCTTTCTGTCAAATGCAAGTGTGCCCCTTCCCCACACTGTAATTTTGGGCAGTAAAGGCAGCTGCCCAAGGCCTTTAAGTTCTCGAGCTGAGTGAGACACTGCTGGACACACTGCTTTTTCCTCTTGACCCAAACTCCAATTATTTGCCTCCCAGAGGAATCTAAACCCAGACAGATGAGATCCTTAAGTCACAGCACTAACTGCCCAGTTAGCACTGGGACACCAAACAGAGTACATGCCCCCAGAAGGTTTCTTCGCAAAAGGCAGCCATCCCTCTTATTTTTATACTATGGTATAAAGATAAAGATAACTAATACTAAGCAACCAAAGTCATTTAAACATGGTCTTTTCCCAAGGACAAGAACTAACAGAAACCAATGAAGAGTTTCTAACCATCCCAGACCTTAGGAAAAGCATCAGAACAGAGCTGAACAGAGGGGCACAGCCTGGCAGAAACTGGACCCAAACTGAATCCTTACTGTGGCCTGGGCTAGTTATTTGGCAAACCATGCCATGCCATGTCCTGACCTAGTTGGCTAGGGAAGTTGGGGGCAGTGGGCTGGCATGCCCTATCTAGGACTAAATCAAACAGATTCCTAATGGAGGTCTAACAGGTGAAGAGAGAGAGAGAGGAGGACTCTCATCCCTTTGCCCCTTCTCCCCTGGAATTAACTCCCAGGTCTGGGAGCAGGGTCAGAGTGCACAGAGCCCTCTCACCAGAAAGCACACATAAGTGGGAGGTGCCCCTGTGGTCATAGGAACCCAACACCATAAAAACTTAGAGCCACCCAAACCACGCACACCGGTATTTACAGCAGCTTTGTTCCTAACTGCCAACATTTGGGAGCACCTTCTATAGGTGAACAGAAAAATAAACATCCAGACAATGGAAAATTATCCAGTGCTAAAAGGAAGTGGGCCATAGAGCACAAAGATACAGGAAGGAACCATAAATGCATATTGCTAAGTGAAAGAAGCAAATCTGAAAAGGCTGCATACAATATGAGTCCAACTATGGGACATTCTGGAAGAGGGAAACTAGAGAGACAGTAAAAAGATCAGTGGTTTCCAGGAGTTGTAGGGGGAGGGGAATCACATGAGGATTTTTTAGAGCAGTGAAATTATCCTATATGAGATCAAAGTGATAGAGCCATGTTATTATACATTTGTCCAACCCATAGGATGTACGACCCTAAGAGTGAATCCTGATGTAAGCTGTGGACTCTGGGTTACTGGGACGTAGCAGTCCAGGATCATCAGTTGTAAAAAGTGCAACTTTCTGGTGGGAGATGCTGATGGTCAGGGAGGCTGTGTGTGTAGGGGAAAGGAGTCACACAGGAAATCTCTATGCTTTCTTTTGATTTTGCTGGGAACCTGAAACTGCTCTATAAAATAAAGTTGATTTAAAAACAAGAAAGTTGTTTTTTAAAAAGCAGAGGGAATCTCTAAGATGAGAGACAAGTTCTCTTCATGCCAAGGGCTGTGTGGCTCAAGACCACCTGTGTAGCAATGGTCACAATGACATCAACACCTGTTGGTTGCCCACCTGTGACAGGGGCCAGTATCTGAAGGAGAAACGCCAAGTGCACAGAGCCCTCTCCACCAGCTAGAGGCACAGAGCCAGACATCATCATATCTCCCATGAGACGGTGCCAGGCTCAGTTCTGAATCCAGAAAGACAGTATGGGTTTCACCCCTCCCCACCAATCTTTCTCACATCCACGTGCCTTCAGACAGAAGCCCCACAGCACTGACCATCAATAGGGAGCTGTGCACATTTGCTGCAAGGGATGAAGATCAGGAACCAGGATGTCAGTGCGCCCTTCTCCAAGCCCCTGAATTCAACAACACCAGCTCTGAATATCTCCCATAAAGCCCCATCTTGCCCTCTCTTGTCTTTGAAGGCTTGATTTTTTTTTTCCTGCTTTAGAAGTGCATGCTGGAAAAGTATTTTTTAACCACATCAAATCTCTAAGTATTAAAAATCTTTGCAGGAATGCCTGGGTGGCTCAGTTGGTTAGGTGTCTGCCTTTGGCTTGAGTCATGATCTGAGGGGCCTGGGATTGAGTCCTGCATGGGGTGCCCCGCTTAGTGGGGACCCTGCTTCTGCCTGCCGCTCTCCCTGTGCGCACACGCGCTCTCTCTCTCTCTGACAATTAAATAAACTCTTTTAAAATTTTTAAAAAATTAAAAATTAAAAAAATAAAAATAAAAATCCTTGCAGTGTAGTAAATATATATATATATATATATATATATATATATATATATATATATATATTTGCATGAAATCTCATACAAACCAAAAAACCTTCAAACACATCTCAAAAGATTTCCTATTCACTAGGGTGACAAGGGAGCAGAGACCTCCCCACTCTGGCTCATGGGTGATGTGCTGGTGGCCTGGTACTCAGATAAGTCCTGACATGAAGCAGTAAATGAATGGCCTTCCAGGATGGGTGCGCTGCACTTGGCTGTCCACACCAGCAGAGGCTCCTCTGTGCTAATGCAGTCAAAGGTCACAAGGGTCAGACATAATGAATGGAAGAGCATATAGATGGGCTCTGGATGGGAGAGTGGCAACTAAGACAGGAGGCCCATGCAGACCATGACCTAGCAAGCATGTCCTCCTTTGTTAGTTTCTGCGGTCTGTAAGACACACACTCCTTGTCCCCTCTGCTCACAGCAAAACCTGACTATTGTTCTGCAAATTTATATTTCATGCCCAGATATTTTCTTGCTGCCTCTTAGCATAAGAAGGTATATTCTACATATACAAGCTATAGATGATCTTCAACTATCCTACCTATAGGGGTTTGTTTTGCTTTGATTTTAATCACTAAGAGAATAGTAAGACTCAAAGGACAAAGAATTGACCTTGCTTCATATTACTCAGTTAACAGCCCAAAGTTGGGGCTGGATCCAGGGGCCTTTTAAGTCACTGGGCTTTTCCCATTGGACAACTCTGCCTTATTATGGAGACAGTGACAGCCCTCTGACACACTGTGGGTTCACATATGAGAAGGGGGACCCCAACGAATGAATCATAATATAAAACATTTTGCCAACAACAGTCCAGTAAAACCCATGGCATTTGTCTTTATTCTTCTGGAGCAGTGTCACCTCAATGGACCTTCCTGCATCAGCAGTTACCCTCTGTGTTTGTGCTGTCCAATACGGCAGCATTTGCCGAGTGTGGTTAGTGGCTATCTCATTGGACAGCACAGCTCTGGAACGGATACTGGCAGTTTTAAACCTTGGGGTTTAATTGAAAATAACAATCATACAGAACGGCACTGTGACTTTCCTGTGGTGACCAGTGATGTTTTAGCTATGCTCCACTTCCTACCAACACAGACAGGTCAATACCAGGTCTCATACCCTGCCAGTCTGATTCTCCCTTCATGGGCAGAAATTTGATGCCAGTGCAGCTCTACCTCCCACTAAATAAAACCAAATTGGCAAAAGACTTTATGGAGTAATAATTTGGCTGGTGAAGAAGATTATTCACTGTTTTAAAAATTCACCAAATGATTCATTAAGGAGCATTTGCCTTATGCATGTAAAGAAGGACTAATTTACAAATTTATACACAACCTTTAAAGACCAAGTACAGTGACAGACACATGCAAATGAAGGTGGAGACATTATTCATTAGGTGGCAAGAATAATAAAGACAAATAAGCTAATAGCTTTATTCATACAATGGAGAAATTCCTCCCTGCAGAGAGGTAAAGGCAGAGGTCAGACCATTTAGGGCTGATCCACTTTCCCAGTGGGATCCTGGCCCCCATCTTTCTTCGCTGCTCACCTGGCTACCCCAGGACATCATTATGATCATTTCTGTAAGATCCATGGGATTTACCTCTTCAGAAGATCCATTCTTTGGAATCCTGGGCCTCCAGGATCATTGAGGATCCATCACTTTAACCAGTTCAGGAAAAATAAAGTCTTCTAAACTGTATTCCAAGCCCTGCTTCCTTAAGTAGACTGCCTTACACATATATGACCCAGTGTCATTCCTGTGCCCCTGTTCCTGGTCCCCTCCTCCACAGCCCAGTGTCACCTGTGTCTCGGAGCCCACATTCAGTAATTGCTCAAGCCCGCTGCCTTCCACCACTGCGTTGCCCCCAAAGCCACACTGGCCGGCGGGGTTGGGGGGAGCTCTGCCTCCCATAGCCTCTTCCTTCTCCTGCTGTCCCAGGGCCCGACTGTCCTGGAACTCTTCTCCCCTGCTCCAAAACCTCTATGGTTCCTCTCATGCCCTATAACATGATACCCGAGCCCAAATACCCAAGTTTACATATGAGGCCCTAGCCTACCTTTTTCAATATCTTTTCCCCCATCATCCTCAGACTCCCTTAGCTCTAGTTAAACCCACATCACTTGCTCCTCCCCAGATGCACCCGGGATGCCAAGCCACTTTCCTCTGCTCACCTGCCACTTCGGTGTGGAGTGACAGACTCTCGACAGATAAACTCCAAGCAGCTTCCAGGCCATAAGGCAAATACCACCACCTGGAGAAGGGTGTCTTTTTTTTTTTTATGCCAGGACCATCAATCTCTGTCCACTGAACTCCCAGATATCTCTGTCCCACCTCTCCTGTGGCTGTTCAGCTTGAGGGACAGCAGGAGCTAGCTGCAGTGAGCCCGACCGCCAGCTGGAGCCACAGGTCTTCAATTCCCGACTAAGTACACAGTCTCCCTGGGCTTCTGTTTTCTCTTCAGCAAAAGCATGACAATAGTGACCCTTACTTCATCAGGCTACTGTGAGGACCACCTGACACACTTCCCATCAGGATGGAGAGCGGTCTGGCACGTGGCAAGCACTCAGACGTGAGCCTTTGGTTTCATCTTGTTCAGTTTCTCTTGTGAAGGCATTAGAACCTGACACTACAGGCATGGCTCTCATCTCTGGCTGAGGGATGCATCCCAAATGCAGCAGGAAAAAGATGCCAAGCCCTGCCCTCCAGATGTGCATTCCCTTAATCTGGGATGAGGCCCAGGCATCATCAACAGGAAGCTGGATCCTGAATCCACACCAGCATTGAGAACACTGACACAAACTAGTTCCCTAACCTACTTCCAGACCCATCTTGATTCTTCAGAGTCCAGTCCATACACACAGAAGAGACCAAGGAACACAGGATTCCCATCTCTCCTACAAGGTATGGGCTTGAGTTGGGCTCGTACCTTCTGCCTCTTCTCAATGCTATAAATGTGCCCACCTGGAACACCTGGTCCCCATTCTCCTTCCACTTTACTACAGATAAAAACAAAAATCCAAGTGCTATTGTGGAAAAGTATAGCAGTTCCTCCAGAAGACAGGATTACCTCATGACCCAGTGACTCTACTTCTTGGTATTTACCTCAAATAATTCAAAATAGGCATTCAAGCCATATATGAGTATACGAATACGGATGTTCAGTGCAGTTCTGTTCACAATGGCCAAAAGGTGGGAGCAGCCCAATCGTCCACCAGGGCATGAGTGGATAAACAAAATGCATATATGTACAATGGAACATCAGCCTTCAAAAGGAAAGGGATTCTAGAGCATGCTGTAACACGGATGAACATCGGAGATAACATGCAAAGTGAAAGACTCCAGACACTAATGGACAAATACTACATGACTTCACTTATTTGAGGTACCCAGAGTAGTGGAATTCATAGAGACAGAAAGCAGGAGAGAGGCTGCCAGGGGCTGGAGGAGGGCAGACTGGGCGGAACAGTGTAACGGGCACAGAGTTCCCTTTGGCTGAATAGAAGTTCTGAGACCAGAGAGAGGTGAGGCGTGCACAGTATCACAGATGTGCACACCTCACCCTTAAATGCCTTAAAATGGGTAAACTGGTGAATTTCGTATTATGTTTGTTTTACCACAATAAAAAAAATAATAAAAACTCAAGATCTGAACTTTTTACAATTATTACAGAGATCAACAAGTTGACTTTGAAACAGTGCCTGGTCCACAAGAAAAGGTCCACAAGATTTAGAACCTGAGCTGGGATGGATCTTTGTCCCTTAGGCCTTTTATGTTTCAGTCATTAAACTCTTTGTATTTCTCAATTCTCAACTGCATATCATTATGCAATTTTCAATGCATAATTGTTTGCGTTTCTTTGTAAGGTTTTGCTATTGAACTAACCAAATTGCTGGTTCTGGGTAGCTGACATATTTGCAAGCCAAAAATGCTAAAAGAAATCAAGACATGCCCACCCCAGTGTTCCCCTGGTTGATGTCTCCCTGCTGGACCAGCCACCATGATGCCCAGGTCAGTTCAACAAACAGCACTTACAGTGCGGGACTCTTCTGGCCTGGACTCATCATTGTAGGTGGGGTTTAGATAGAAAATACCAGCTCTAAAGTCTCTGTGACTGTGTCCCACCCACTAGAAGACCAGATAATGGCGGGTAAGGAAGAACGAGAAAACTCCAAAGATATATTTAAAAAAAATAATAATAAATGGGACAAGCCACTCTCTTCATAAAGTTCACTGATTGTGCCATATGATTAGCTTCAATGTGACCCATGCATCACTTGAAATTAGTGCTGTTTTCAAAGTGGAGGCAAACAAAAAAAATAACCACCACCAGGGTACACCAGTCAGAAGACTACTTCCATAGACTTGATCCCTAGTCAAGTACCAAGTCATCCTTCAAACAGCTACTGCATTTAGGATAAAAATGCATCTGTTCCAAGTGATACCACGGAACACGGAAGAGAGCTAAGAAGAGAAGCAACGTCCTGCTTATCCTCAAAATTATACCTTTCCTGACTTCCCCTGACAGAATGCTCCCCAAATGATCTTAACAGAATGTCTCCAATGCCACATCTTACAACACAGATTTAAGAATTAAATCAATCTGGCTACATAGAAGTTCAATTTGTGAAAAGGTACTTATGTATATTCAATTTCCAAATATGCATCTCCCAGCAAGGGAAACCAAAGGGAATATTATTTGATGAATGGAATGACAGGCACAAATATTTTTCTATTTCCAGCCACAATGAGACAAAAATACAGAACTGCTGACTATACAGAGAATTGAGAAAGGCACCATTAAAAGTCCGCCATTTATAAACTAAAAATGTATTGCAATAACTATGGGTGCCTTTTGCTACGTTACTTAAGGCATACACAACAAGGGGCAAACAACTTGAGCAAAGAATTCCTCTATGACCAAATCACAAAGCCAGCTGGTGGTGTGCTGTGCATGCCACGCACACACAGGGAAACTACGCTTCAGTGCTCTTGCTATCTATGCAAAATACATGTCAGCTGTGGCATCCAGGTGACTAGACTATCAAACAATCCATCAAACAGCACTTTTGCTTTTTTTTTTTTTAAGATTTACTTATTTATTTGAGAGATAGAGAGTGCACATGAGCATTAAGATTTACTTATTTATTTGAGAGATAGAGAGTGCCCATGAGCAAGGGGGAAGGGCAGAAGGAGAGGGAGAGGGAGAATCTCAAGCGGACTCTGCACTGGACGCAGAGCCTGACACAGGGCTCCATCTCAAGACCCTGAGATCTTGACCTGAGCCAAAATCAAGAGCTGGCTGCCCAACTGACTGAGCCACCCAGGAGCCCGAGTCCTGTGGTTTCTAAGTTCCTTCCTGAACCAACCCCTAAATGAGTCCCCAAACAATAAGAAATGTGATCCTGCCAAGTCACCTCGGATTTGTCTTATACCATGTCCTAGGTCACTGAGTATGCCTGGAATCCACTGACTGGTAAATGAAGTCATTCTGAGGACTAAAGTTAAGGCGGGCCACCACCAATGCCTGTAGCTTCCTCCAGCTTGGAGAGTTCCACTAGCTACCGTACCGGGTGGTCAGAGGGCACATGCACAGGGCACGTCAAACATGCAGAGAGGGGACTTTCCCTCCTCCTTCCACTGGCCATGGGAGACAGACGCTTCTAAATGGTCCCCAAAGCCATAGTGTGTCATCGTGATGGTCCCCTCCCACCACAAGTGTCCCAGACCTGATTGGGGGACAGGGCACTGAAACTTTGCTGAAAAAAATCTATCTCCACTCATACCAACATCTCATGAGGCATCATGTCACCAGGGTGCTCCAGACGGGGTCTGGACAGCAAGGGTGGTCCTTTCATCTCACCACCTTGAGTATGAAAGCACTTGGTGACAGGGAGGGGTACCCCACAAAAAACCATTTCTGGCCAACCTCTCTAAAAACATTTTCCCTGATAACATCTTAATTCAGCTCTGTCCTCACACCTGCTGCTGTGTGTACAACCTGTCCACAGGGCCCAGCAAGGGAGGGGCCACAGGGCTCTGCTGAGTGCTGTGGGAGTACGGGCTTCTCCAGGCAGGACAGACAGTCCTGTGAGGAACAGGGCAGCACAGGAGTCCAAGCAATACCACAGGGTGACTGCAAGGCTGTGTGCAGGGATGCTGTCCCTATGCCCCTTGGATGGGCAGCTGCCATCCTGACACCCCTCTGGTCCTGCATTCTGCTGACTCTGCACCTCTTCTGAGAGATGGTCCACACCTTCTTTTAATGTATCCTGCCAAGCACAGCTTTTCTCTGCAAGCAGTACAGAGATGATGTGGTACCTGCTTCCTGCTGATGTTAGATGAGCCAGGTATTGCACAAGGAAGGACAGTACCCCTCCTACATCCCACTGTGGCTAACATGAGCCCATCAGAGCCACTCCCAAAGTCCCAATTAACTCTGAAATGTCTGCATCAGTGACAGCCCATCACATATCCTGCCCATGAATGAGGAACGGGTGCTGGGGAAGCAGCCCCAAGGGACACGCCAGGCTCGAGAAGGAGCTCCATGTGGGGCCTTTTGGGGGCTCTGCCTGGAACATGCGTGTCCCCCCTTCCAGCTGTGGTCACATGCTGCGCAGGAAGAAATGGAGAGTGTCAGCCTCTGGGGAATAGCCCTGTGTCCAAATGGGGTGTGTCAGAAAGGCCTATCTTCAGCTCATAGCAGGTGGAGTTAAGGAGTGCCACACCAAATCCACCTGCACCATAAGAAGCACCTTGTAGGGGAGCCACACCCATCCCCCTGAGCTGCTGCCAGCTTCGTTCTGGCCATCCATGCTCACGGGCTCCTGGCAGAAGCTCCCTTCTTGCCCTGCAAGCTCCAAGCTGGACAGCAAGGACCCCATACAGAGGCCCACAAAAAGTACAGCCTCCCCGTCAGATGCAGCACGTCTGCTTGCACAACACCCCTGGGGGGTGGTCCAGGGAACACACAACCAGAGGACTGGCATCTGGGGCATGGCCTGCAGCCTCCCTTACCTTAAACCAAAAGGAAGCACTAGAAGGCCAACCAGGCAGTGGCTGGCAGATAGGGGAGAGGCTCTCGCACAAGCTGCTGCAGAGGCCCTCTCGGGTCTGCATGGTCTGTCGGCCCCAGGTCTGGAAGCACCACAGCCAGGAAGGTAGACTTGACTGGGCATGGCCTGGTCACCCTGCCCAGCTGCAAGGTGGGTGCGGTGCCAGAGGGGCCCCGTGTTCCCAGGCCGTCCAACCCAGGCCTCTTGGACCCACAGGCCCTTCTCACTCTGAGGGCTGTGGTCACCTAGTGATGCTGTGATGGGTCTGAGAGGTTAGCTCCTCCATCAGCACAGCTCTGTTTCAGCCCCATCTTCAAGGCACAGTATTCTTTCCCTTTTAACTACAATGACAGTTCCTTTTGCTGCCTTCAGTGAAAAGTCAAGGTGTTTTGTCTTTGCTTGTGGGAGTGCTTACTTTCAATACAAAGCATAACACAGTTAAGAAACAGCCCATGGTTTTCTCGGCTCCTGACACCAAAGCTCAGCACAGACTGAGGAAGTGGGAGTCTGCCTGCATGACCCCTGGAACGCTCTTCTCCACTCATACCCCATGGCCTCCACACCTAGTTCAGAGCACCCTCTGGTGTCCTAGACCCCATCTCTTCTTCGGGACCCTCCCACAGCCTTGCTGACATGGTCTCTGTGCTTTCAGAGGGCCCTTCTCAGGCCACAGTCCCCAGCTGCTCCGCTAGCCCTCCAGCTCGCCCTGCACGGGGGTGGCTGTTCTCCCTAGCTCCCAGGTGCCTTCTTTTCTTCCTTTCTGTTCTACTGAGATACAACTGGCATCCAGCACGGGGTAAGTGTAAGGCAGATAGTGGCAGGACTCACTTGCACTGTGAAATGATTGCCACAGTAAGTTTTAGTTAACTTTCATCACCTCATAGAGATACAAAAAGAAAAAAATAATGCCTTTTTCCTTAAAACAAGAACTCAGGATTTATTCTCTTAATTTCCCTGTGTATGACATAGCAGTGTGAGACTGTCCTCGTGCTGTACCATCCATCTCCAGGACTCATTTATCACATAACTGGAAGATTGTACTCTTTGACCACCTTCACCCAGTCCCACCACCCCCACCCTACCTCAGGTACCACAAATCTGATCTCTTTTTCTACAAGTTTGGTCTGTTGTTGTTTTTAGATTAAATTGGTATTCAGTAGATCATTGATATTTGTCTTTCTTTGACTTATCTAACTTAGCACAATGCTCTCAAAGTCCATCCATGTTATTGCAAATGGTGGTATTTCCTTCTTTTTTCATGGGTGAATAGTATTCCACTGTGTGTGTACATTATATGCATATACAACATATGTGTATGTGTGTGTACACACACACACACACATCTTCTTTATCCATTTACCCATCAATGGACACAGGTTGGTTCCATATCTGGTATTCTAAGTAGTATTGCAATGAACATGGAAGTACATGTATCTTTTGAATAAGTGTTTCCATTTCCTTCAAATAATTATCTGGAAGTGGAATTGCTGGATCACCTGGTAATTCTATTTTTAATTTTTTTGTTTGTTTGTTTGACTGAGAGAGAGAGATCACAAGTAGGCAGAGAGAGAGGGGAAAGCAGACTCCCCGCTGAGCAGGGAGCCCGACACGGGGCTCAATCCCAGGATCTTGGGATCATGACCTGAGCCGAAGGCAGAGGCTTTAACCCATTGAGCCACCCAGGCGCCCCCTATTTTTAATTTTTTGAGAAACCTCTATACTGTTTTCCACAGTGGCTGCACCAATTTACATTCTAACCAATAGTGCACAAGGGCTCCCCTTTCTGCACATCTCACCGACACTTATTTCTTATCTTCTGGATAACAGCCATTCTGACAGGTGCGAGATGATACCTTGCTGTGGTTTTTACATTTCTCTGATGATGAGTGATGTTGAGCTTTTCGTAAACCATCTGCGAAAATGTCTATTTAGATCCTTTGCCCATTTAATGGGATTATTATTATTTTGGTATTGAGTCATATGAGTTCTCTATATATTTTGGATTTTAACGCATTGTCAGGTATAGGATTTGCAAATATTTTTCTCCCATTCCACAGGCTGTCTTTTCACATTGTTATGTTTTTGTTATTGTTGTGCAGAAGCTTTTTAGTTTGATATAATCCCAGTTGTTTATGTTTGATTTTTTTTCTTGTGCTTTAGGTCCCATATCCAAAAAACCATTACGAAGACCCATTCAGGGAGCTTTTTCCTTACGTTTTCCTCTGGGAGTTTTATGGGCTCAGATCTTATATTTAAGTCTTTAAACCATTTGGAGTTATTTTTTGTGAGTAATGGCAGATAGGGGTCTAGCTTCATTTGTTTACATGTGAAGAAATATTTTCTCAGCACCAACTATAAGAGGACTGTCTTTTCTCTACTGACTATTCAAGGCTCTCTTGTCAGATATTAGTTGACTGGATATGCATAGGTGTGCTTCCGCTAGGTACCCTCTTCAAAACTTCTACATGGGCAGAACCACATGACCGAGTATGGCCTATCATAGGTAATTTCCCCTAATGATTGGGCCTTAATTTTTATCTTGAGCTCTCAGGGCAGGAAACCCTATCACGGCCAGTGCGACAAATCGATCAGGAAATGTGAGGGTAAGAGGATGGTGAAAAGAAATTAAGAGACAAAGAGATGGGGGCAGGAGAAGCACTGAGGAGGATGTCCAACAGTACCGATTTTATTCCACATCTTACAAGCATTTGTAAGGCAGACCACAATAGAAGGAGTAATACATCAGTACCTAGTCAGATGACCGCAAGTTTTTATAACAAGTTTACATCAACTACAAGCAAACCTCGGGATGCCAGGTAGTTTCGGCTAAAGCCATTAGCAAGACAATCAACCAGGGAGTGGGTTATGGGAGGTACAGGAACGACAAGGACCAACTAAGAACTCATGACCCTGACCACATTGTTCCCTTCTGTAGGGAGAGCATGTGGGAAGTCACGTAGGTGAGCGCACGACACATAGCACAGACCCTTTCTCAGTGTTAATCAACTTTCCCGTCCTTAACCCCTTGTCAAGGTGTCCAGACTTTAAAGGAGACACAAGTCAGGGCCTGGTTTGATCCACGACTCCAACCATGCCGTAGCCTCCAACAAAACCCTGTGTTTTATAGGTTACAAAAAGGGAATATGTATTTCTGTGGTTCTTAAATAATGAAAATATGTATTGGTTTAAATGTTGTCCTGACCCTATGAGGAGACCAGAAGGAAAATTCAGGTGTAGGGAAGGCTATGCCCCTGATCAGACAACAAACCGAAAAGACACTACCTCCTCTCATGAGATCCTACAATAAGCCTCAGTAAATGGGCTTCCACTCTAGTACGAATCACTGAATTTAAGAGCAAGAAGCAGTCAACAGGTTAAAACCTGCTGAAGAACAGATACATTAAAATGTCATAACTCTGGGAACTAATCCAAAGATCAGCAAGTCCCCAGTTGTGGATTCCTTCCAAAGAGATCAATATTATCAAAACAATCAAAAGGGTCTTAGGCACAATTTCACCACATGGACCCAGATAACATTCAGATGGAGAACCACGCAAGGCCCCATGTAACCAGATATGTTGATAAATTAAGTAATGAACACATTGCACGTTCCTTTTTGTAAGTTGAAGGGCTGAAACCAGCTAGGCAACTTTGAGTTCTGACCCATCACTTCAGAAACTTAGCTCTACCTGTCTCTGAGCTGCCCACTCTCTTGCTCCTAAAACTGCTCTCTGGACGCCTCCCTTTTCCATCCAGTCAGCATCTCACAGCTGCCCTTGGGGCAGAGGTAGGTGTGACAGCCACTGCTTGCATTTGTTCCAGGGCTGCACCTGCCACCATCCACCCAGCTCAAGTCATCCCCTGCCCACTCGCCCACTCACCAGCAGCTGGATTCTCCTCAGTGCTTTCCAAGGTGGGTCTACCTACCACTGTCACCAAGTGTGGGGCTGAGCAGGGGTGCCAAAATGCTTCCCTCAAAGAGGGGCTGAGCTCCTCACAAAAGAAAACAAGAAATTCAGGCAGAGTTCAGCCCATCACTGGACAGAGACCTTCCAAGGTGACAGAAATGTGCCACCTCTCTGATGACCAGGACAGTGGTCACCAGCTCTTAAGCACTTGAAAAGTGGCTAGTATGAATGAGCAACTGGATCTTACCTGAATTTAATTACTTTAAATTCAAGTCTGGATAGCCCTAACTTGCATTGGGTGGTGTAGCTGCAAAGAATGTGAACTCATGAGATAGAAGGCAGTTCTAGTGGGGGTGGGGCAAGAAGTTCAGTTAGCCAGTCTCTGGAAGGATTCTCAGGTGCCACTTACACCACGTGGCTAGGAGAGAGGAGACTAGGGACATCTTGGGGAGGGGACAGAAGACCTCTGGCCAACAGCATGGGTGGTCTCAGAGCCTGACAACTCAGCTCTACTCGCCTCCCTGACAGCTTGCGGGACCTGTCCCCTGTGACTCATGCCACACGAGCTGGTCTCTTCCTTGAAGCTCAGAAGCAAACAGAGAGCATCTCAGGATCACCAGGCCTACTGCACCGCCATAGCCTAAGCTGGAAAATATGCTCACGTAGAAAAAAAGTTTCCCCATTTTTTAGTGTTCACAGTCTATGAGTCTACACAGAGATCATATTAACTAAAAATGTAGTTTGAGCTGGAGGAGGAAAGCCTTGGCCTAAAATAGAACAGCGCTCACCCTTGATCAAACTGAACGTGAATTTCCACTTAATCCTGCCGGAGACAGGCACTTCCCTCCACATGGTGCTCCCCACGTTCACTCAGACATGCACCCGCATGGGAGGGGCTCCACCAGAGACACAGGAACTATCCTGTCAGAGCTGGCAACCTCCCCAAATCCCCTCCACCACAGTGGAGTTGAACATTAAGGAAACTTAAAAAGAAAAAAAAAAAAAAACTTTAGGAAATCAGATACTTTGGTAGCAAATTCAATGAGGAGATAACTAGAATTTTCCCTCCCGCTCTGGATTGCCCCCATTTAACTAATTTCAGCCTTTGACGGGTAGGTGAAATCTGGCATGTGTAAAATGGGGATTTAAGAGCCCTGTGATGATTCATCTCTGGGATGACTTCCTGTGGGCTGGGCTGTGAGGGAACCAGGAGGGGACCAGCTGTGGCTGCCCACTGAGGTCTCTCCCAGCCCCCTGGGCGTAACAGAGCATCTTCAGTGCAGTGAGAACAGAGGCCTGAAATTCCGTACAGGGAGACAGCTTGCGGCCCGTGGCCACCCCTAGTGTGGCCACACACGCCCCAGGTTGCACACTGTGTCCTTCCCAGCCTCCTGGTGCCCCATCTCCTCTCTGCTATGTTGGCCCCAGTGTTGCCATCTGTGACCATCCTCAACCCCAGGGAGGACCACAGGCTGAGTAGCAAGGTTGCCAGCCATGCCTCAACAGGGAGCATGAGTGAGAAACACAAGTGTGCTCCTTCGAGCCACTGAGATTTCAGTGGTGTAACTGTGGGCCAGCCTGCCCCACCCTGACTCACACATCACAGGTACATTTGCCTTGGTCATAAAAGTTACAAAACCTCCCAGAATTCAGATATACCAAACTGACACATAAAGCAACCCAAAGTATCCCAGCCCCAAACTGCAGACGTCCCAATGTGGGCTCCTGAGTACCAGAGACAGTTTTGGGGACCCATGTTCAGGGGAGCAGACCTAGAAAACACAAATACACTTACCACTGCCTCTCTGCTGTTGGTAGGTGGGGAGCGGAGAAAAGAGGGGGCAGAACCTTCACACACGAAAACCTCTGGAGGAAAACATGGCCCGGGCCATCCGTGTGGATTCCTGACAGTAGCTGAATCTCATGAGGCCTGGAGGCCCTGAGGACGAGGGACACCCCCCCCTCCCCGCCCCGGGACAGAGTGAGGAACAGGCTGGAAGCTGAAAGGAGCTGCGAGTTCCAGCATGGAGAGGCTTAGCAGCTATTTGGAGCCACACCCCTGAGAGCAAATCTGTCTGGTCTGAACCTGTCGAACTATCTAGAGAGGCAAGACAGGGCCCAAGTGATGACAAGGAGATGGTGTTCACGGGGCTACCTCTCCCAGGAGGACAGGCCAGGATGTGCAAGGATAGCTTTACAAACACACATCACTCTCCTCCTCCTCAAAAACAATCCGGCTCGGTTTAAACACTAGACTGAACTTCTGGGCAGAGAAGCTGTGTGGCCCATGCTGGGCCTGGATCGGAGGACGCTTGGGACACAGAAGCGCCTGGGGACGGTGCACATGCACAGAGCTCACCATGTTTGTTCTGGGCATGCCAGCATCTGGATGTGTCCTCACAGTCTCATTCTGCAGAGCTGCCCTCTCCCCAGGTGAGCCGTCCCTGAGCGCCCAAGAGGAAAGGAAAGAGCCAGAAGCTCCCATGTACAAGGAAGGGACCATGTGTATGCTCCCACATATTATATACTGCAAACACAGGTGCACAATACATCACGACACACACACACACCACACCCTGCACACATAAATATGCATACATCACTCATACACTCTGAACACACACCACACCTAATACACCACACGCACAGAACACACAATACACCACAAACACACACACACACATAAATATGCATGTATCACTCACATACTCTGAACACATACCACACACGCACACAATACACCACAAACATACACACACACATAAATATGCATGTATCACTCACATACTCTGAACACATACCACACACGCACACAATACACCACAAACACACACACACATATATATGCATACCTCACTCACACAGTCTGAACACAGCACAGGTACACAACCATGCACACTCCACACATACACACAGGCACACAACTTCACATACCACACACATTCATAGACACCACACATGTACAGAGACACACTACATACACTGAACACACATATACACAGGGCCAGTATGTATAAGATGCAAACGCTCTATGATTCCCCAAGACCTGGTTTGTACAGAGGGCAAGGACAATTCCCCTCCTGATTGTTTCCCATCTCTAGACAAACTTGGGGGTTTAAAAAAAGTTGGCATTCTCTCCAGTGTGGAGGCAGCAACTATGATTTACTGAGAACTGACCATACTGGGCACTACATTGACAACTTTATGCAATTCTCCCACCTCTGAAGTCTCTGCTCCCTCCTGTACCGAGGGGGGAGCTGAGCCTGACATGGGGCTGAGAAGGTGCCAGCATCCCACAGGTGGCAGAGTCAGCAGAGGGCTGAGACCGGCTGCTGCCTTATGCTGGTAATCAACCACCGCCCATCAGCCCCCAAGGGTTGTGAGACTGGGGTACTCTGCCTCTTTGTGGGGGTGGTTCTGACTTAGCAGGAGCCCAAGAGGGCAAGGGGGACTGTGGGCTGGTGAGCCACATACTCACCTGTGACAAAGGAGTGGGGGAAGGCCACTCTTGCCTTGTGGACCAGAGTCCACTCAGCTTTCAGACAGAAGGTACAGGAGGAAGAGGCAGATGGACAGAGGAAGCCTGACTTCCTGCTGAACCGTTACCCATCGCACCCATGGCCATCCACCATGGAGCACCCCGGGAGCATTGCATTTCCAAGAGGGCCAATGTGGTGCCAACCTACGCTAACAGCTCAGGGTGCCTATTCGCCTCCATCCCTGGTATGTGGGGACACGGGCACTGCCCACTGTCAAAATCTTCATCTTTCCCATATTCTCATCCCACAGAATAGCTGTCATGCCAACACGGGGCGAGCTTTCGTTCACTTGCTCATTTGCTCACTGACTGTGCATGATGGGGTTGCAGGGCTTTCCGGTTTCCAAATGACAGAAGAAAGGACAAAATGAATAAATAGAACAAATCCTTCCTGCTTTAAGCTTTATCATTTTATTCCTTCCTTAGTTGGCTCTGCACATCCTACTTGTCATTCAGCAGTTCTGAATTTTCATTTCAGGCTTTTTAATTGAATGTTCAGCCTGGCTGTACATGCTGAGTTTTCTAAGCATTTTAATCAATAAATAAATTAGCCTGCACCACAGCCACATCCTCCATCTGGTGCTGACAACAGAGCAGAGAGTGAGCAAAAGAAAGCCTTGCTTGCGGATTCTCTCTCACCCTTTCTCTTTTTTTTATCCTCCTGATTAGAATACTCCAGAAGCTTTGAGATTCATCAAGTATATGGCAAAAGAGAGGCCTTATAATTCAAGGTTTCCTGTGAGCTCCCAAGAGGGAAATTTAGAAAATGAAAGGCAATTTCATTTTGGTGATTCTCAGCACTTCCCCTGGGGAGCCGTCTTCCTGTCCTGGGGATGAAAGGTCAAAGGACTCGGGGTGAATCATGGGGATGTCCTCTTATTTCAAAAGGCTCCAGAGGACATCCAGCAGACTTTCCTCAGGGTAGCCTTACAGGCCATCACTCAGCTATGTGTTGAGGGCTTTATGTGCCAAGTACCATTCCTGATTATGCGGTTACAGTAGCAACCAAAGTGGGAAAAATCCCTGTTCTCCAGGAACTAAAATTTTAGTGGGAAAAGGAAGACAATAACAAAATGTACAAATAAAATACAGAGAAGGCTAAATGTTAAAAAGTCCTCTGGGAAAAAATAACAAAGGGAGAGGGGACAGGAAGGATTTGGGGAAGGCAAGTTTGTGGTTTTAAGTAGAGTCATCAGCCAAAGAAGGCTTCACTGAGAGGGTAACATGACCGTGACAATAGCATGTGCAAATGTCCTGAGGTGGGAGCCTGCCTGGTGAGTGACAGGAATGGCCTGGGCCTCTGTGGTTGTGGGGTCTGGAGGAGAGAAGTGGCCAGTGAGGTACTGGCAGTGGGACAGGGAATCGAGTCCTTGGAGGCCACCACAGGCTCTCAAATTTTCCCTGTGATGGAAAGCACTGGAGTGGGGATGGGAGTTGAGTCTGGGACTGGCATAGTCTGACTTCTGTTTTAACAGGACCACGCTGGCTACTGTGTGGGAACAGATGCAGGGACAAGGGAAGATGTAGGAGAGATTCAGGTTATGTCCCCATCATCCAGGGAAGAAGAGACAGAGGCCCAGTCGAAGGAGGTAAAAGACGTGGGCTCTTTGTGAGGAGAGTTGATGGGTGTGTCAAAGCTGGGTAAGGGGCAGAGTGGGGCCCAGGATGCCCCCAGGTCATGGGAAGTGACCTGCCTCATGGGAGAGAGCATGCAGGGAGGCCCTGCAAGGAGCACCTAACTAACTCCCCTTTTCTACTACCTGGGGCTTAGCCTCCACCGGGCCCAGCAAAGTACAGATGGTGACCAGGGTCAGGTGGGGCTCATTGCCCTGTAGGAAAAGGATTCCCCAGCCACCCTGTCCCCCGCCATAGGAGACCCTCTTCCTGGAACCCACAGGCTGACCGTGCAAAACCTGACCAGATGTGAAACCTCCTTAGACAGTTTCCCTCCCACCTTAAAAGCACGGCTGAGATTGTGAGTGCATGACTTGCCCTATCTCCTTTGCTTCTGTCCGTCTATTGGGTGACTTCTTTACACCAACGTGTACTGTCTCATACGTTCCATCCCTCCCCCGAAGCTGCCCACAACACCTGTCCACCTCTGGTTCCCTCTCCCTACAGATAGGTCTGATTGGAATAGTGGCTCTCTATCTAGGGAAGGACGCCCCTGCTGGACACATTCTCACACCACACCAGGTGCCAGCATGGCTGTCAGTCAGCTTAGGGTTACACCTGGAGGCCCAGGGTTGGGGGATGGTGCTCTAGGGCAGATGCCTGGTGCCTCCTTGTCCAGGTGGCTACTGTGGTTCTGATCACCCTGGTGGCAGAATCTCACCCCTTTCCCCTCCCCTTTCTTGGGCTTCCTCTCAATGTTTCAGCAAAGGGTATCCTCAAAGAAGGTAAGCAGAGATTAGTTTTTTCTACTACTCACAGCATTTGTAGTAATTATATAAAAACAATGTCAATGAAAGAAGGATAAATCAATAGCAAATTCTTCCCTGGGAATCAGCTCTTCAGAACCATTTCCTGACTACCCACCCTGTGCAGTTTCCTTCCATGTTTATAGCTCTTCCTTGCTCACTTTCTCCGAGGTACTTACCATGACTTGTAGATGCTCTATTTGGGTAAACACCCAAATAGAGCATCTACAAGTGTGGGACTAGGTGCCCAGTCACCTGTCCCACCTGAGCCAGGAGGCTCCCTGAGAGCAGAAGCTGACTGGAGCAACCTCCCCCCATGTACGCAGGGCAGGCCCCATGCCTGGCATACAGTGGGGGGGCTCAGTAAGTGAGTTACATGCATGAGTAAGCTAAGAGATGGATGGCTAGACCTTTGGGGTGAGCTCCCACATCGAACGCCCCCATACTGCAGCCTAAATGTTGTCAGTGTTCAACAAATACTAGCTAAAATAACAACTGAGGAAACTGTCTGCTACTGAACCCAGCCTCCCCCACCACTTCTCTCCCTACTAAGTTCCTTCTCAGTCATTCCTGCACCTCCTCTGTGCGCAGTGACACACAGGGCTCCAGGTCCAGCATCTGCCAAGGCCCCCGAGGAGCCAGCCCCTCCTCCAGGTGGGCCTCCCTTGGAGCAGTCTTGGCCTGAGGACCAAGGTGACGTCCTGCCCCTGCAGCAGCTGTGCCTGCCTTCATCCCAGCGGAGTCCCCAGATCACACGCACATGCTTCAACATCCAGCTTTCAGGTGAAGGAGGCAGAGGACAGGACACCTACTGTGAGAAGCTCTCCAACAGAGCAAAAGCTCCTAACTAACTCCCCTTTTCTACTACCTGGGGCTACCTGGAGCTCAGTCTGACACACAGACTCCTATTTCAAAACAACAGAAGAGGGGCACCTGGGTGGCTCAGTGGGTTAAAGCCTCTGCCTTCAGCTCAGGTCATGATCCCAGGGTCCTGGGATCGAGCCCTGCATCGGGCTCTCTGCTCAGCAGGGAGCCTGCTTCCCCTCTCTCTGCCTGCCTGTCTGCCTACGTGTGACCTCTGTCTATCATATAAATAAATGAAATCCTTAAAAAAAAAAGAAGAAGAAGAAGAAAATTTCCCAGCTAGAGCAGGTTTATCTCAGGGAGGGGCCCAAGGGATAATCAAAGCCTACAAACGGCTCTCTGCTGATAGGTCAGAAGCCAGACTCCACGATCCCTTTTCAGGCCGGACTGTTGGGCAGGGGCTAGACGCCTGGAACAGGAATGCTCCTTGCTCCTGGAGGACACACAAGAGGAAAGGCTACTTAAGCTGTGGTCTCCACAGGGCAAGGAAATGTGGGCAGGGAGTGAACGTGGACCATTCTCCTGGTTCTTCTGACTCCTGGTCTGAAAATAAACTGCAAATTTCCTGCCTAAACGTGGGCAAGAGAGTATTTCCTTCGCATCAATTCCATGCAGGTGATTTTAAGAAATTCTGATAGCCAAGTAGGGATGCTAGGACAGGATACTCACTCACTTCCATGTTGACAGAGCACTGCCCCCAAGGACCACTAAATGGGTCTGGGAAACTGGATTTAATTTGAGAAAGGAGCTCCCAGGTTGGCATGGTCTTTATGCCCTTTGACTTCTAGTAGTCAGTGGGTTCAGCAAGAAGGCTGCCTGGCCTGGGGGAAGCTGACTCCAACCAGGCAGGGGAGGGGAATAGCTGTGCGGGTGAGCAAGGATGTGGCTCCCCTTCTGTCACTGGCCAGCCCTCCCACTCTGGGAGGGCCCAGGCTGCCGGCGACCGACAATGCGATGAATGCCCAGAGCTGTCAAGAAAAGGCAGGCCAGGGCCGGAGCTCCTTTTCCAGGTTTTGGTGCCCTCTGACCACGCACAAATGGATACAGCCATGTTGTACAAGCTGGGCTGCAGACCCAGCAGAGAAGACACTGAAGCCTATGGTTGCTGTGGGGAGTTGCATTGCAGGGCTGGGTATTTTCTGAAAGAGGATTTTTCTTCCCCTTCTCCCACCTCTGCAATGGCAGCCCTAAGGCCACACAAACCCACGTGCATCTCAGGGCACGCAGCGATCCTGGAGGCCTGATGGACAACTGCCTCGTGGTTTGGCCACAGAGCAGGAGCCACCCAGGTGTGTCAAAGACTGGGTCTTCTTTCTACCACTTTTCTTCACTTGTGTCTCAGCAGAAGTCCCATCTTCCTGCCCGTAACTATAGGGCTGACACATTCCATGTACACACCCCTCCACGGCTATCCAGTAAGCCAGGCAGGTGTGGCCCCCTTCAGTATGTCGGCTCCACCAGACGGACATTTCCCAAAGTATGAGGATAGAAAATTGGCAAAAGAGAAAAAAAAAAGGATACGGAAGAAAAAGGTCCAAAATAGCAATTAGGAAATAATACCTTAAACAAAAAAATAATATTATTTCAAGTGGAAGGAAAAAAATGGAGTAAGTTCTAATAGGTCAATGGTTACATAAATTATGAGAAATTTTGTAACGATTTATTTCCATGGCTATTAAATATCCCATCTTTTAAAAAAAAGTTTTAATGAAGTGAAAATATTCTAGCTAAGTACAGCACTAAGTGAAAAGACCAGGATACAAAACTTCATGTTTAACATGCTCCCATTCATGTTTGGAAAACAAACACATATGCAGAACACCAAAATATTAGCAAGGGTTTTCTCTGGATTACAGAAAGGGCAAGTTCTATATTCTTCTTTAAACGTTCTTTTTATACATTTATACAGCCCACATTTCCTGTCATGAGCATAAATGTTTTTAGTTAGAAGGAAACATTTACAAATGCCAACTATTTTCAGACTGGAGAGACATCAAGTATGACTTGACTTTCAGCAGCCCCTTACCAGAAATAGAGGCAAAGGTCACTTGAAACTGGTAACTTTGCCAAATAGAAATTCCGACTCTGAAGTCTGTGGATGAACCCGAGAGCCTGGGAGCTTGGGAGCAAAGAGGAACCAGCAGGAGCAGGCGGGCCCTGTGCTCCACTGGAAAGTGATTCAGCCTCCCCAAATCTCTCCAGTTTCTTACCAGCATGCAGGGACTGCCTAGACCCAGAGGAACACAAGGATGGCAGCCTCCTCCAAGAGCATCGCCAAGGTGGAAAGGACTTTGTGGCATCTCAGAAGGATGCCCCCTGAGCCCTGAGCCCCATCCTAGCATTCCCACCACGTGACCCTGTGCAACAGGGAGGCAGCCCCAGCTTTCAGCAATGACACATAGCATCCCACTCAAATTTTGAGGAGGTGGGCCTTGTTCAACCAAAAGCAACAGAGGCAGCTGCATGCAGAACATTGAAAATCAAAACAACGTCCCTCCTCCTCAAGCATAATGCAAAAAACAGAAATTGCCCTGTTTCTTTTTCCTCCTGACAGCCTTCTGTTGTTGCTTTTCTGGCGTTCCTCCACATTATCTTGACAGCATTCTTAAGGGAATTATGTTAAATGGTACCCTGCCTCATACCCCAGACTCATGAGAAGAGTATCTCAAATTAAGCTCTGTTTGACCCACTCAGTGACCAGTTCTGGACACTTCCCAGCTCAAGGAAATTAGAGTCCCATCGGGAATTAAGTGAGCACATGAGAATGTATGAGCTGGAGTTGCTCCAGGCAGCCAGGTCATCACTTACTATGCATCTACTCTGCAGCAAGCACTCTGCCTCGGCGCCCACCCTGCACCAAGCACTCTGCCTCTGCGCCTACCCTGCACCAAGCACTCTGTCTCTGTACCTACCCTGCACCAAGCACTCTGCTTCTGGGGCTACTATGCACCAAGCACTCCTGGGAAACCACAATAAAGCAAGCAGCTGCACACATGGTCCCCATTCTCAACAAATTCACCATCCAGGCAAAGAGGCAGAAAATACATAGACAGAGAACAAAGATGATCCTTATGCCCCAAGTCAGGATGAAAAAGATGTCTCAAGCTGTTGTGAGAGCCTGTCAAGAGCCCTGTTGTGAAGGGCTCTGAAGCCCCATCCTGAGGAGTGGAAAGGTATGTGAGGAACAGCAGTGCTTCAGGGAGGACTGCCAGAGCTGGGGCAGATTGGTCCAGGGGTCTGTATCCAGGGGTGGAACAGGGAGGGAGGGAGGGAGTCAGAGGCTTTCAGGAGTTAGGGCTTGAGTTGCTCTAGAAAAATGATGGGCTTTGGGTAGATGAAGACATTTTAGTTAGAGGAGTTAGGCCCAGGCATGGTATGTGGAGAAGTCTGAGGAAAATGGACTGAGTGCCATAGAATAAAGACGTGGGAGCTTGGTGGGGTGACAAAGCATTCCAGGTAAGGGAATCTGGTGTGTGTGTGGACACACGTGTGTGTATGAGCATGTGTGCGGGCAAGGGAGGGGAGAGGCGCGGCGAGGGGGAGCCTGAGTATTCTGTGCTACTGAATTCACTCATTTCTTCTCCCAATGAATTAATCCATTGTGTGCCTGGATGCAATGCACTGGATTGCTGGAAACAGAAGTTCCCCCTTTGCCTTCCATGTTTCTCTTTACTGCAAAGAGAAAAAATAATATGATGAGCTCTGAAAATCCCCAAGGAGACAAAGAAAGGGTTTGGTTCACCCCACAACTTTGGCCACCTATATTCACAGTAGTCCAAATGTGATCCATGGGTCCAGAGCACTGGTATCATCAGAGAGTTTCTTTGGTTATTGGTGACTTCCAGGCATAGTCCCTGGACCTATAGAACCAGAATCTACATTTTAACAAGATCCTTCCATGGTCAGTCAGCATGTTAAAGAAGAGAAGCCCTGATCCAGGTCAAAGGGCCCCAAAGGTATAGAATCCAAGAATCATAGAGTTGCAAGGGTCTTTGGCAATCACCTAGTTCAACCCCACAATACGCTAGATGACCAAATGTGCTAGTCTGAAAAAGTTAATGGGTTTCCAATTTTCCCACTTAAGATTTCATTGTCACCCAGAATGGGGCTAAAAAAAAGCCCCAAACCATCCACAACAGGCATTTTTCCACAACCACACATCCTCCTTCAGTATTTATTCCCAGAAGTCAAGCACCCACCACCCTTCATCTTCCATTTTGTTACATGAAGCCACAAGACCTCTGCCAGCCAGTACAAGAGAGTCACACAGAGGGCATGGAAATCAACAAGCCCTCCACATGCCTCGAAATCCAAACCAAAGATATCCCAGTGCTGACATTTTTACACAGATTTCTACTACACCCAATGTTTAGCCAAAGGTACTTGTAAGAGTGGTGCCTCCTGGATTCATTATTGCCGAACTGAGACCTATACCAAGAAAATCCAAACTCATAAACAAACAACATTTCTCTATAGAATAAGTACATACAACCATTAGTCAAGTAACTAACTATCTGAAATGGTTGTTTCTGAGACTCCTTTATGTACAAGCAAAGGATTTGAAAACCTACTCCAGTTGGGAGCAAATAATTAGAAGAATCATCTCCAGCCAGTTGGTGATAATGTGTCATTCATTACAACACTGTGTGCACAAAGAGTGTGCATTCCAAGTCATATGACAGCAAAGAAAGGGCTCTTTTTGCAGGGGAACAGAGGAAGGATGGAAGAAGAGAGAGTTAATAATTTTCATTTGACAGCTTGGAAAATCCCAGTTCAGCTTCAGAATGCCAGCTCCTCAGTTATAATTTAACACCCATTCCAAGAACAGTTGACAAACGAATGTTAGTGAGCAACACAATGCCATTTTCATTTGCCAGCCAGAATGATTTTTTTATGTCCTTGATAAGCCCCCACATAAATTTGTCAATTTATTCATAGCTGTGATTTGGAGTCAAGATGCATTCTCTTATGCTCTACAGACATTGGTACCGCTTTCTTTACGGGACCTCCATCTGTTTTTCTACCACATGGGCATGAAGATTTCCAGAAGCTACTAAATAAGAAAGTAATTTCAGTCATCCTGTAGTAGCTCTCTAGCCATCTGCCATCTTACCCCCATGTGTCCTCCATCGTGACAACCACTTTTGCCCCTGTTCCACAGGGCCAGCCACCTCCCAGGCCCTGATAGGATCCCATTGTGCAAGGAGGAAAAAAATGGTAGCAAAGGGCAAAATTAGTCACTCTCCTTTGGTGACCATGCCTTACCTTGCAAAAATCCCAGTATGCCGTCAGGAAACCTATAACAACTGGCACCAGAAAAGGGGGGGGGGGCTTTAGGCCCACACTACCAAAAAATTCTGTTCTGGGAGGTCACCTGGGGTGCCTAATAATGTAGGGAGGAAAAATGCCGTTAATGACATCTCTGTAGGCTAACGTTCTTTCTGGCTTCATCCAATTTTAAGACCTGGCATAGTCACATTAAAATGCCTCCTTTGTGAACTGGTCTTTAGACAAGAACACCTCTGCATGTTCACATGTCCTAATACACTAAGGACTAAGACAAGCTCCTGGAAGCCAAGGCTCCCGTAATTGGAATGGGAGGAAGGCAAAAGCAATTACAGCTAATAACAGTCATCTTGATTTTTAACTTCCTTTTCTCATAAGGCACAAGGATTTTGGATTCCTTTGGCCTTTCTGAATGGTTGCAAGTGCCACATGTCTAAGTTTTGCAAGTTCTTGGAGACAGAAGTTCAATACATTTTCCTGTAGCCTCCACCTTTGGCCAACAAGGTAGTTTGGGACACAGGGCTGATGAAATTGTATTAAGACTAATGACATTACAAAGGGACCACTCGGCCAGCTGGCAGCAATCAGCCGAGGTGCCACAGGGCTGCTCAGGCCAAGAACAGAAGCATTCTTTCAGTTTGGTAGTTTATCGGGCAGGTCCTGGGAGAAGAGAGATGACACGCTCCACTGGGTAATGGAGAAAGTTTGTCTGAGGGAAATTTCCAGGAGTGTGGGCAGGGTTTTGGACATTGCATCCAGGGTAGCACAGCCCCCTACCATTAGCAGCACTGGCATAACTTTAGCATTCTGGACCCAGAGAGGAAAAAGAGAAAGAGTTCTGCAGAGCCCAGACAGAAGAGCTCTGTGGACAGGAGCAGAGGCATCTGTGGAAGGAGGCAGCAAGCAGTTACATCCTGATCCATGGTTCTTCCTCCTGGACATGCTTCCTATTGGACAAATCCAACCACGTTCCTGGGCTGTGGTCCAGACAGCTCAGCCTCCAGGCACACACAGGCACAAGGGTGAGGGTGACTCTGCAGGGCCAAGTGGAAGCCATCTGAGAATGGTACCCAGCCTGGCATTCTCAGAAACTTGGACAGCTGTTAGGTGCCTGAGCACTTCAATAAAATTTTTTAAATATTAAAAAAAGATTTTTTATGTTCTTGATAGGCTCACAAATAAAGGTGTGTCCATTTATTAATAGTTTATGATGGTTTGGAGTCCAGATAATCTGTACACACTGGTCCTGCTTTCCTACTGGGTATCAGGCATTGGGGGATGGCAGTGATCACTCCTCACACAGGGGAGATCAAAAGGCTATTCATGAGATCCCAGAAGAAACCAGTCCTTTAAAGAAATTTCTACTTTGCAAATTTTGGATGCAAGGTTCTGTGTAGTATTATCACTGCCTCTTTCTAACCTCTGACAACCTGACTGGCCTTCTATGAGACGGGTACCTCAAGACCTAAGTGTCACAGGTAAGCCACTGAAACCCTGAGAGAGCAAAAGTTGATGTAGGCCAGGAGGCCTGAGGTGTGGGGAGGCAGGCAATCTTGTATTTCACAGAGTTCCCAGCCGGAAGAGAGTGGCACCACTAGGATCTAGGCAGGATCAGAGTATTTGCTCATTCATCCTTTCCAATACAGACCCACATCACTGACAGGTGGGCTTACGGATTCAGAGATGGTTAGATTCCGGAAAGGCAGAATCACGGCCTCCCCTGTGTCACTTAAATCCTCCCTACAGGTCCCTCCCTGCAACATACTTCTTCAGTGAAATATGCATATCACTAATGTATATGGACTCACGATAGCGCAGTTCAGGTTCTGTGGTCAAGTAAGTTTGTGCCAAATATAGGAGAAGTACAGTTTTCAGTGCCTTGGGATTTTAGCATTATAGACAAAGGACTTACATGGAGAGGCTCCTTGCTCATTCTAATCAAGGGGTCTCTTGGTCACAGGGACTGCCGACAGCTGGCCCTCATGCTCAGCGCCCATACCGGTGGCCCATCGGGGGCTGAGTGTAAGAAGCCTGTGCTCTGTCCAGCCCACAGGCCCAAGTTCTGGTTCCAGGCTGGCACTCACACTTGGAGGCTGCCTGACTTCGAGCAAACTACTGACCCTCCACAGGCTTTAGTTATTCCCCCTGAACTCTGGGGTGATAAGAATAGATTGCCTCCTGCCGGATGGCTGTGAGACAGCAGGAGATGGTGCTAACAGACCTACTACCCCCTTCACCACCTTCCTCTAGGCCTTCAGTCTCTCACCAATCTCCCTGATTGCAAGAGAGCTATGGGTCAACAACGCCAGGTAGAGCACCACCCCCAATTCCTTCCAGGTGGGCCAGAAACATCCCCAATCACGTGTTTTAGTTCTCACACCTAAATCTGTTTCACTCACATTCCCTCCCTCAGAGTGCCTGGGAAATGGCGCAGCCCCTTCCGCCTATCCTAGATACTTTAAGAACACCAAGCGATGGCAGCAGGTGCTGTCCAGTACAAAGACCAGTATGACAGTCTGGTCACATGAGGCCACCTATTCTGAAATAACAACATACCAGAGCCAGGAAAAAAAACGGAACTTAAAGTGAACTAAAATCCCAGGATAAAATCACTGTGAATGTCCACAGATATGCGGTCAGGGGTCCAGGGTACTGATCGTTATATCCTCTTCCTTCCTGCCACTGAATGGAGGACACTCTCCATCTCCCAGGGTCAGAAACATGGTTTTATGCATAAGCACGAGGTCAGGTTTACCAGCACCTTACTTGAATATGAATATCACTGCTTACCCTAGCTGAACGCTCCTGAAGGCCACAGAGCCTCGGAACCCAGAGCAGAAAAGTGAAAAACTGGGCAAATGAGGTCCCAAACCCCATGAATGAAAAGAGAAATAGGAGTGCCGAGGAAGAAAGTTCCCAAAAGGGGTGTGGCTGAGAAAGCAGAGCTCATGGCCCCACAGCACACAGCAGTGTGGTCCCCACGACCACGTGTGAAGCCACCAGGGCCCCGGCAACAAAGGAGGAAACTGCCTCTACTCTTCAGACTCACAAACTGCTGGGTTCAAGGGGGCCGGCGTACTCGTGCTGGCTGGCAGGTCCCCGACCTTTGCAGCAACAAGCCTGCAGAAGCTGCAGAACTCTCCCAGAGGACTGGCAGAGGCACACACCAGGCTCCAGACTTGGCATGAACACACTCCAGGGCAGGACCAGAACAAGGTTTAGTTCCAGCTCCCCGGATGGCTTCGGCCAGGACTCACTATCCATGAGGGCGGGTGTTCCGCACACACTGTTAACATGGTTCTTCCGGATATGCCAACCAAAGGGCACCATGCCGAGAGCAAAAACACAGGAGAATCAACGGTTCATGCCCGAAGATTAATTAAGACAAAACATTTTGTACAATTGCTTTGGAAAAGCGTGCTATTGATTCACAGACCAGCTTAATCTGGCTATTAACACCTGATGCTTCAGCAGCCTCTCCAGAGTTCCCAGACGGCTCAGCTTCACACTGACTGGTATCCCCGGCACTTGACCAAGGTGGCATGCTCTGCAGACCAGAAAGCCGAGGCTGGGCATCCATGAGCCACTTTATTTTCAAAGCAGCTTTGCACGGTAAGCCCCACCTCACACAGCACCCCTTCTCCCCAGGACTTCTTCCATGATTGTGGGTGGATGAGGAACATTTCTGTGTCTCGCTTTTACTCTGGGCAATGACAAGACAGGTGTGGCCTGGCCCCAGAGTGACAGCCCCTGGAGCATGGCCACAGACAGCACATCCTGGAAAAAGGCAGCAGCTTCCTACACTGAGTGCACTTTTGATATTGTGAGGCCGAAATATCTTTCGTTACTTGCCCAAACGCTGTCATCAGGAAAGCAGATGATTTTTAAGTTCAGTTTATTCAGAAGCATCAACAGATCATGAGAACACACATACACACACACACGTGTGTGTGCATACGCACTCCATAGAGCCGTGCCTGCTACCCCTCAGTGGAACTGCCCTCAGGGGTACGCATTTAAGTGAGTCTACCTGGCCTGGCCTGGGAATAGGGTCTCAAAAGGTCACCACAACCTCAACAGTACCCCTTGGCCTAAATACCTGGCAGGGGTCCCCCACAAGCTTGCAGATGCCACTCCACGCCCTTCCTCCAGCCAAAAACACTGCTACTACTCCTCACAGAACTTAAACATCATCAGGTTTCCTGCAGCAAAAATGTTTCACGCAGCTTCCCGGAGTTGGGTAGCATGAAGGCCAGACTGCCTGAGAGCAATGGGAAGAAGTCTGGGCTCCATCTCCGGGGCTAAGTCCCAATCCACACCCCAACCCCCACCCCAAGGACGAAGTCCAAACGTGGAGAAAAGAAGTCTGTCCTGCCAACCACCAAATCTCACTCATCTCGTCTCCCACAACTTATTTTATGTTTGGTCCCTACCAGTCCCCGAATGCTTTAAGATTTAAAATGACCTTTAGTAACACTCACTATTATCAAGAGAATGAAGGTGCTCAAAAAAGCCAGCAACACCTAAATGGCGTACTTCCCGAGAAGAAGTTCCTGAGGGGCACCCCACAGAAGAGAAAACTAGAGGCCCTCCAGCCCCTTCTCCCCAGAGAGGGCCCCCTCTACAAGAACTATAGGCTCAGGACACAACAGATCCTTCATTATGAATGGAAACGGGAGGACCAGTTAGCCAGTGAGGAAGAACGATCTGTGCCAGCGTTAGTGGGGAGTTGTTACTTGAAGTCCCATCACCAGGGCCGCCCCCAGGTTTCTCCAATGCCAAGTACAGCACCTCCACACAGCTCTTAGGGGATGGAGGGTCAGAAACATAGACACCAGTGCTGAGATGGAATCTGAGGGTCACTTTGTACGAGCTTCGACCACAAGTACACATAAAGCAACCTCTGTCCAGGGTCCCTGGCTGTGTAGCACCTAGTCTTGGTCTGGGAGCCAGGAAATGCCAGATTCAAATCACAAGTCCACCCACTTAAGAGCTCTGTGACTCAGGACAGCTATTTAACATGCTAATTCTCAAACTCAACCTACAAAGGGAAGCAAATGTCCCCAGAGGCACACTGTGGGACACTTCCCTTGCAGCTGCTCTGCCACAGCCCCCACTGTGAGAAAAAAAGCCCAATTCACCCCCATCACCACCCTTTCTTTACCATGTACCCTGTCTCACCATCTAGAGAAAGGCAGACCTCACTGCTATCTAGAGACGGACTGCTACAGATAACAAGAGTACTCGGGCTCACCGGCATTTCTGAAGCCCCTCTCTGGGGAAATGCAGCTCCTGCTGCCCAGGCGTTCAGAGCTGAGCAGAACAGATGCACAAGCCCTCAACTTCCCCTGAGGAGAGGCCTGCCTGGAGGAGGTTGGCCACTGGCCCCAGGGCAGGAGGAGGGGCACCATGCTCCTCAGGGTCAAGGGCCCAGGGAGGCTCCACAAAGCAGGTGGGCTTGAACAGAGGGCTTTCCAGATGGAGGGAAGGCCATGAGCCCAAGCTCCCAAGTGGGAAGACCACTGTGTTGGGAATGGGAAGGCAGGGAGCAGAGCTGGGGCCACAGTTCCCAGGCATCTTCACAGAACACGCCAGCTGCTTTTGAAAACTAGGTGTTTTCAGTTATCTTTCAGAATTTACCATCCTATTGCCTTTAGCATTGCCACCCATGAACCAGCCCTTAGCCAGGCCTCTGTCTGTGAACACAGTTCCGTGTGATCCCCCTCCCAGCCCCCATGCAGAGTTATCTTACCCCTTCTCACAGAGAAGCCTGAGTTCAGTGAGATCACTGAGCCCCCCAACGGCATCACTGCTGACCACCACGTCTCTGCCATGCTGTCACTGAGGCCCCTCGTGGACCTGCCTGAGTCCCATTTGGACCTCCCATTCAGCCAGGAGCCCCCCAACTGGTCTGCCTCCAGCCCACCCTCACTTCGCCATGCACCGACCCCAGAACACCTGGAAATGGATGGTTGCATCCTTACACAGTCCTGCATCTTTCTCCTTTGGCCTTTCTGGCCATGAAACAAAAACACAAAGTTGACAAGTAAAAGAAAATAGTCATCCAAACCCACTTTAGGGGAATTAATCCCAGCACAAGAGCATGCAGACATCTCCATTGTAAAATGGGCACTGGAATGAATTAAAGAACTCCTGGCACTACGTACTCAGCTGACAGTCACCAAGCCTACATGGCGATCCTACACCTTCCCAGACCTCCCACCGACATTCTGGCTCTGAGGGCCAGGATGGACCTGTTACAGTGAACGCAAGGCCTTCTTGACATGGTCATGCACTAGGAACCATGGGGCAGGCAGGACAGGCAGCTCACGCATCTACCCCACACTCAGGATTTAGCAACTCAGCAAAACCCAAGCTAACTCTTCCCCAGGGTGGATTCTTTGAGTTAAGAAAGAACCGACAACTCATACCAAGCATAAATGTGTCTAAATAATGCAATCTGAGCTACACACATGCACAAAGCATCTCTCTCCCTGCATTAATATGTAAAGGAAAGATGAAGATTTAACCCCAATAAACACACAGAGCAATAAGATAAAATAAAAATAGATGCCATTCATCACCAACCTCAGAATAAGAGATTATTCTCTTGGGAAGGTAACAAAAGAAGAAAAACCATACAAACAAGCAAGCAAACCAAAGCTCCTTCCCTCCCTGGGATGCTAGACTGTTGAAGCCAGGCACCAGCCAGGCAACTCGAGTCATTTTGGAATCCCTCTGACACCCACCAAGCACCAGCATCTAGAACCGAGCACTCCATCACCTCCAAGGTCACAAAGGCCTCTCCCAGGGCTTCTGCTCCCACACTCACAGAGCAAAGCCGCGGCCTTCAGGCTGCAGCCACATGGTCATCTCTAGGTTCTCCCTCCCTGGAGACAGGAAATGTCTGCTCTAGCCCACTTCCCAGGACAGACTGTATGCTTCTCTCTCCCACAACCCCGCACGGCACTGTGCTCCACTGCTGAATAGTCAAGGTGCCCCCTGCATGGTTGGTGTGCTCCGCACACCTCCCTGTGGTCTGTGTACTCCCCCAGTCCCCGCCCCAACTCTGTGATCTGTGTGCCCCTTGCCATGGTCTGTGTACCCCCAAATCAGAGCCCCCAACCCTGTGGTCAGGACAGTTGGCAAAGCTCATCTGCACAGAATCATCTTGCTGGTTTGCTTTTTGAGTCTACAGCTACTCCATCATCACGGAAACCAGAGACAGAGTCGTTTGATTTCGCTCTACCCTGAATCCAAGAACTATGGAAAAATTGGCAGCTACTCACACAAAACACATTATGTTCAGATTAAATGTAGCACTTTCCAATGAGAAGACCTAGAGCTTGATTAAAAAGTTTCCCATCCTTAATATCCCAGCATAAAACACCCATCACCATTCTTTCACACACGCTCTGCTCTGCTGGACAGCTGAGAAATCCATCTCCAGACTCAGCTTCGAAAGAACTGCCCCAACACATCTGGTATTCGTGAGCTTGACAGAGAGACCAGGAAAAAATCTGTTCTGGGACTGCTACATCAGCAGAGCGGGATGGGACCATTCCCTCTCCTGACTTTCTTTATCCCAGCAATGAAATTCATGATGGAGAATGAAGCAGAGTGGGTAAGGGGCAGGAGATGTCTGAAAGCACTCCCACCCCAACACACTTCCAACAAAGCATTAGTGACAGCCCAGGACTGTGTCAAGGTGGGGACTCCAGTTCTGATCACAGGAAGGACAACTGTAGCCATTCCTACTTCTCAATGATCAGGTCTCTGTTCCTATGACCTCTATCTATCTCTGTCCCTCTCTCCAGGGTAGTTCAGTGGTTAGGAGCAGTAGCCTTTGCAGCTGTGCAGAAAGCCTTTGTCCCTCCACCCTCTGTGGGGTGCACCTTGACTTTGGGCTCCTTACCTTCAGATTTAGCCATGTGATTTGCTTTGGCCAAGGGGATGCTGAATGGGTCTGTGTTTGAATCTGCATCACCATTTCCACCTACGTAACCCCATGTAAGTTCCTAATGCCCCACATTTCAATTTCCCCATTTGTAAGGAAGATAATTTATCTATTTCCAAAGGCTTATTATACACAGTACAGGATCATTTATAATGTACAGAATACAGGTGGACACACACTAGGTGCTCAATACATGGGGAGAGAGAAGGGATTCTTATCTAAACAAAGTCCACAATACCCTCAAATCATGAATTCACAGCTCATTTGGGGCAAACCCCATTTCAACTTATCCAGACATATACATCATGCAGGGACTCATCTGCTAAATAGCAGAAAAATTGCTTGTACCTCCTAAATTGTCTCAAAATAATCTTTTGCGATTATTTGGCTGGTCGGTTGACGCGTAGTTTCTGAGCTTGGAAACTCTTTATGGAAGGTTTTTGAGGATTGGGTAATCGGATACCTTCACTTCTTCCCTCCTAGGGCTAGTAGTGGATCACAGGCAAACCCCAGTCTGGTCAACGATGACTCAGAACGGGATTCCCCATTGTGTCCCCTCCCCCACTGCTGACTGTCCACTAGGACACTAACAACTCTGACCAGCCAAGAGTGCACGGCCATGGGACACGGACAGGAGCAGACAGGAACACTGATCTCGAGAGCCTCACAGAGACATTGCCACTAACTGGCTGTGGGACCCCAAGGTCTGTCCTCCCCACTCCTGGGCCTCAGCTTCCTCATATGTAAATTTAGGTGGCTAACTGGAAGGTCTCTGGGCTCCCTTCCTAAGCTAACATGAGAGGATTTGATGCTGAATTCTCAATGACCAGTGATTGTGTGTTTCTTATGCCTTTCCTCCCTCCAGCAGTGCAGATCATTGAAGTTAATTGTAAATGTCACTTCTTTATGATTCTGACTGAGCACTGCGGCAAGAAAGAAGGAGTCTATGAAAAGCACAGAGAAAAAACCACATTGTATTCTGGAACAGAAAGAAAAAGATGACATAGAGACCCTATCTAGCATTCTCAGGTGAAAAATCTCTACCACTCCTACTTCAAAACAACATACAGCTCAAGGACCTCAGAACTAAAGGTTACCTCTCACCCCCCACCTGCCCAATGCCCCCAGAGGCTCACACCCATCACAGGGCAGGACCTGCCACTCTTCCACACTATTCAGAGATCCCTACCCCTTCCCCTCACCGGGCCTGGCCCTAAGCTGCTGGAAATCAATCTGAGGAACCAAAGAGCTAACAAGCAGACGGTGTCTGTGATGTTTGGTGTCACTGCTCCCAAGACTATTGAGTTTCAAAGGAAACAGAAGCAGATGGGAGCTGCAGTAGTGGGAAATTCCAACGACAGAATTCCCCCAAATAGGGTGGTGAGGACACTTCTGGGAAAAGGTGAGGGAGTGGGAAAGGACTATATCTGATTTCCTTGAAATTCCACAAAATAGACAACCCTGTTTGCTCCCTGCTCCAGCCCTGGATACACAGAATGCCAGTGACAGGAACAATTTCCCCGGCCAGAGCCTCAGGACTCTTGCTGACATCAAAGTGAGGTGGAGAAAGACCTGGAAGGCAGGGTGAGGCCACAGACAGAGGCCTCCAACTGGGCAATGCCGTTTCCACAAGATCAGCCTTCTCACATCTTCACTACCCCTTTCTCAGCCACTAAAATCCTTGCATGGCTGTCAGCTTTAAAAGAGCAACAAAGATGGTGTAAAGGGTTGGAGGCAAATCACGTCCCTTCAGAAGTGAACAAATCTCTCAGCAAGCTAATTAGCAGAGACCATCTAAGCCACTTCCCAAAATTCCTCTGTGGAATCTGGGCCACAGCTCTTAGTCTCCTGCTCAATACCCCATGGATGACCTTCTGGGCCATAAATGCATTTGCTACACACTGAACAGCCATGGCAGTCTCCAAGACCCCCTCTCTTTCTTTCATGCTTCACAGCAGGCAGAAAAAGCCCCTCAAAGTCAAGCGCATGCCCACTGACTTTGGGATGAGAACATCTGCTTGCCGAGACGTTCAGTCTTCCTCCTACTGCTGAGAGGACACGTTCTCACAGTACCTGGGTGGATTATTGCACAGCAAACACTCTTGGCTCCCTCCACTTCCTAACCCCTTGGCTTTGGGCTTAGCCACATGACTTGCTTTGCCCAAGGAGATACTGACAGACTAGATACAGGCAAAGGTCTGAACTGTGTCTGAGCTGGGCATGGGTGGGCCTGCTTTCTTGAAATCTTGCCTTATGTCATGAGAATGTGTGGCTCAGATGGCTGCTAGGCCAGAGTCGTTAAAAGTTAAATGCCACAGAACCTGGACCCAACTAAGGCTTAAAGCTAAGCCAAGCATACATCAGCCAACACTCACAAGTGTGAATTAGCAGTAAATGCTTACTGTTGTGTGCTGGGGACTCTGGGGATAGAGGTTACACCTCATTACTGGAGCACTGGCTGGTGGACAGATTGTCCCACATCCCTATAATCACATGGCCAGCCTTCTCCACTGTCAAATCGATGTGCCTCATGGTCAACTATGGGCTTTTGCTTGTTGGTGCATTGACTTTAGTTGAACAGAGAGTAATAAACACCAAGGTAGAGGGGAAATACCATATTGTCTCAAAAATGTCATCACCACTCCAAATTGAAGCTCCTTGGGTGCATGTGACGGGCGAACCACCCCCTTCTGCCCCTGGGCCAGCCCTGCCCACAAGGTGGACCCACTGTGGACCCACAAAACATACTCCACAGATGAGCACAGACCAAACAGTCCAGAAGAATTACGAAAATGGCCTTAAGCAAAAGAAATGCCCTTATAATTCATTTTTATGAGAAAAGAGTCTAAGTTACTTGGCCACTGTTTCTCCATGTTCAAGATGTGAGACCGTTAGGCAGAAGAATGTAATTTTCCAAGTAATCATTTCCCCAAACCTAAGCATCCATCGCAGCATGCTTGGGGTCAGTGATCCTGTTGTCACGCAATCTATCTGAGCTTTTTCATGAACGGGAGGTGTCCTGAGTGGGGGAGATGGAGTCCCAACCCAAAGATTGACTATTTAATCCAAAGTTAATTCTGAGCTGTGCCGCAGAGCACTACAGGCAATAAATATTGACAGAGCACACAGTAAGTCTCCGGGAGGCACTTCCAACTGAATCAACGCCTGTTACTTGGTATTCTGTGGACTGTTCAGAGGTGCAGGCAGCTGCTAAATGTCCTACCAGAAGTAGGGCTCTTCGAAGAAGACACTAAATCTTACGAAACTACACAGTTGTAGTAATGGAGAGCATGAAGCTGATTTCCATAACCGAGTCCTGGGTCACATAAAAAGCCTTAAATAAAATGACACTGCGAAAAGAATCCATTCGAAATCCAATCAAACCATTCTCTGCAAACCTCAGTAATACCAATTCCCAGAGTCACATTTAGGGTATTGTACGGAGACCAGTGAGAAATTTTAAAAATCCAAAATGGTGGCACCCACATGGCTAAAATTCTGGGAATCCATTTCTAACTAAATGATAAAGACATACTGAAGGCCTGAAGATCCTACTCAATTCCTGTGGGTTCTATGGCAGAGACAACCCCACGTGTATTCCCAGCACCCAGAACGGTGCTCGGCATTTCCCAGATGCTCAGTGAAAGCTTGCTGGATTAAGACCATCTATTCAACACTCCTTTCAGGGAGAAGAGTGTTCTCAAGCTAAGTATTCCCCATCTTAAACTCTTCCCCAAACACGAAGCTTGGCCCAATGTTTCATACTTCATGCCTATTCACTTTATTTTTTCTCTCTTGTCGATTTAGTTTCTTTTACCTTGCTCAGCTGTATTATTGCTATAAGGCACCTTCCATCCTTTCAGGAACAAGGTAGGACATATGTAAATGAGTCAAAACTGACTGTTCCAGATGCAGAACAAAAGAGGAAGCTGGCATATCAGCAATGCAGGAATGAAAGAGATTTTTTTCAGGTGTTTTCTATCTGACTTAGACTATTTGCCTGGGAACAGCTCAGGCCTGTCCAGTTAAGCAAAGCTCTCATAACTGTATCACATAGTTTCATAATATATACATAATAATGCAAGTTTTCTTCAGTTATGGCACCCATTTCATAGACGGAAAAGATAAAACACTGAGTGACTAGAACAAGGGCCTCCATGTAGCACTGACTGGGCTAAGGCTTCAAGGACACATGGAGGACATTTCCATTCTTCAGACAGGTCTGAACTGTGATACAGTCATACCTGGGCCATGGCCACTGGGCTTGTCCCCAAAATAGCTGCTGTTTATTGAGGGACACACACGTGCCATCAGGGCCATTCATGTCCCAAAGATATAATCACATATCAACCTCATCATGACCGTGTTCTAGAGAGAGCAAAAGATTTTTTATTCTTCAAATTTATGAGAGTTTTACCACTTCCATAATGCTCATACTTGCACCTTTGGCAATGTAAAAGGATGTTTTTGCTCATTTCCCTTTGGTTGAATACCTGCTCTTACAGAGCCAGACATCAACCTGAGAGAACGAGGGGCTTGTTAGCTCTTACCCTTGGCAGGTCTAGCCAAAGGATACCTCAACCATCTCCAGGTCGGAACCCCTCCACCCTAGAGAGAGTAGACGTCATGTGAATGAACAGTTGCTGACAAACCAACAATGAAACCCTTCCCAGGATGAAAATGCAGGGTCCTGCCATCAGATCAAACGGGAGTATGTTTTGTCTTCCCACACCCGCTGTACTGGCATGGGCTATAAATCCATTCCATAACCGAAGCCAAAGAATGTCAGGTTGTAATGAATTGTTCTCTCCATAAACCTAGAGTGGACTTAAAAAACCAACCGACCTTGAAGGGAAAGTCTAGATCCTATTACTAGTCTCCCTCCGCCCCCAACCCTTCAGACCTCTCTAACTGGTGCCTCACTCCATAAACTATCATTAGCAAGGGAAGCAGGTAGGTGGCTTTGCTGGAAAGAAAGAGAGGTCAGTAAGAACTGGAATGTAGAATGGAGTTCTTTAAAAAAAAAAAAAAAAAAAAGCCTCTGCTAATTCCTGAACTTGGAAGTGGCAACTACACCACAGGCAGGTATCAGTAGATACAGGTACAATTTGAGTGGTTATCAACAGATTTAACTTATTTATTATTAGGATTTCTAGACACCTCCATCATTTGGAACAACCTTCAGCCCCAAAATAAAAAGTACCCCAAATCAGTGAGAAAATCCACAGCCCTCCAGCCTCTGGAAACTGGAAAGCCTGAGAGGGAATAGCCACTGACTTCTTCCTGAGTTCAGCCCCTTGCGGCCCTGGGTCCACAGCAGGGAGCTTGGGACCCTCCTCAGATCACACTAACAAACACTCAGGTAGCCGACAGGGGCCAGGCATGCTTCTGAGCAACTTACCGATATGACCACAAACACATAATGAGAAGTCTGGCCATCTGTTTTCCCCTGGGATGCCTCAGGATCAAAAAAGAGGCTGGGGTGACTATCTGTCTCATTCAGCAGCCCCTGAGGCCTCACCATATTGCAGTAAGGTGTGCTAAACATATGCATGATTATCCAAGGCTTTATGAAAGGTTATACTTTGTTGGGTTCCTTGCTGTTGGTGGCACAAGGCTGATGAGCACAGAACACTTTTTTAAAAAAAAATAATGGAGGTGGTTCTGAGTAGATGCTCAGACAGGATAATTTTGCATTATTTGTAGAGAAAGTCATGTAAAGGAGGTATTATGGTAATCTACAAATAATATTACATAAGTGGTAAATAGAGGGGAAATTCACATAACATGAAATTAAGATGGATTAACCATTTTAAGTAAACAATTCAGTGGCATTTAGAAGATTCACAATGTGTAACCACCACCTCTGTGCAGTTCCAAAACATTTTCATCATGCCAAATAAAACCCCATGCCCATTAAGCAATTATTCACACACATCCTCCACTTTGCCCCATTCCCCAGCAACCACTGATCTACTATTTCCATGGACTTGTCTATTTTGAATATTTCACATACAGTTGACCCTTGAACAACATGGGGGTTGGGGCGCCAAGGCCCCACACGGTTGAAAATCAGCATGTAACTTTTGACTTCACAAAAACTTAACCACAATAGCTTACTGTTGACCAGAAGCTTACCGATCACCCCCACAGTCGATTAACATGTATTTTCCATGTTATATGTATTCTATCTGTATTCTTACAATAAAGTAAGCTAGAGAAGAAATGACATTTTTTAAAAAAATCTTAAGGAAAAATAAATTTATAGTACTGTGCTGTGTTTATTGCTTAAGACCCATGGATGAGGTGACTTTCACAGTTCAAACCCATGTTGCTCAAGGGTCAGCTGTACCAAATGGAATCATAATAGGTAACATTTTGTGACTGGTTTATTTCCAGCATGGTGTTTTTGAGGTTCACCTAAATTGTAGCATGTATCAATACTTCATTTCTTTTTATGGCTGAATAACAGTCCACTGTCTGTGCATTCCACAATTTGCTATTCATTCACTCACTGATGGACGCCTCAGAGACCCTGTGATGAGTGCTACTCTATACATGAGCAGTCGAGCATGTGTCTGACCACCTGTTTTCAATTCTTTGGGGCATATATCTAGAACTGGAACGGCCAGAACTAGCTTTCGATGCACAAAATACACAAGGTTATAATATGCTTGGGACTGATAAACCTGCAATCAGGTCTTCAATGTTTGTTCCCAGGGATGGTGAATGTTCAGCTTCCCAATAACCTGTGGTCCCAGAAGGTTTCTAGAGCTACAAGACGGCATTTGCTCCAGCACCAATAACGATAATTATAATAACATACAGAAGGTATCAGCTCTTGACACTGTTGCAGTCAAGCGTTCCACTCAGTATTAAACGTATAGTACTACCATCATTATCATTCCCCGTGGAACAAGTCACATGACCCAAACCCAGCTCCAGTAATTGAGAGCCCAGACTCTAAACCAGTAGACTATTTTTTCCATTTTGCATCAAGCAACCCAGTTATAAGCAATCAGTATTTATTTGGGTACTTTCTGGATTTCAGTCCCAGCCCACATTTTCTGGCACCACAGGAAGGGAAACCTCTGACTCGGGACATAACTTCCTGCTCTGTAGTGTATTAGACCTTGGGAATCCCCTCAGCATTAACATCCGTTTAACGTTTATCATCATTACTGAAGCCATGAGCTCCCAGAGCACAGAGACCTCCCTCTGCCCCACCACCAAACCCCCGGCACCTACACAAGCCCTGGCACCCTGGATGCATTCACTGGACACCTGCTGAGGGAGTGGATCTCCTTTTCCCCTATTGACTGGCCTATCCATTTCCACCTTCTTCATTCATCATGTCCAACCTAATATACGTGTCTGAAGCAGACGTGGATCCATTCCTCCCCTTTATGACTCACTTCTCCTCATGTATGCTTCAGGACTTCACCAGGGACACATTCCTCCCAGGCAGGCCCAGGAAAACCTCTACCTCCAGCGCCCTGTGCCCACCTGCCCCTATTGCTTACAGGGGCACATGAGCCTGGCTGTCCCCAGCCCGACACTTGGTACTCAGTTAAAAACAAGCATTAAGAATCCTTGCCAGTTGGTGTGCTGTGCCTTCAGTTCTCATAAAGGAGATTTAAAAATTTGCCCTAAGTCACGCAGATGACCCTCCAGAACAAATATTTCTTCAACCTTAAATACCTGATAAACAATTCCTATTGGATGGTATATGAGTCTCCATCCCATTGGTAAAACTAAAACCCATTTTTCTAAGTGGCCATTTTCTTTCCCTCTTTTGATTCTTCCAGTAGCTTAATAAGGAACAAATGAGCCCTCTGAGATTCCCTCACAGTGGGGGCGAGCACGTTATGATTCAGGGGGCATTAAAGAACATTTGCCAATGGAAGAAAGCTAGCCACAAATCCCGTGAACACACAACCTGCTGTCACACCATGTCCATAGGTTTGATGTTCCTGATGCCCTCACTCACCCACCTTCCTCAGCCAATTTGATGACTGCATGAGACCTCAGATACCCAACCAGAGGAGGTCAGCACCAGCATCTGCCCCTTCCCAGATCACAGATGGCTAGGCCTGCACTGTCTCTGTGACTACTATAGACCGATGGTCAAGGAAACTGCCAGTGACTACATTTAGGTCTAAAACCAGGTGTTTTAGACCTGGTTGAGGTCTAACGGTAAAATAGAGGTAAAATACTTGAGGCAGTATTTTCAAGGGTACAAAAGCTCCTTTCACCTCAACTAGAGGCTATCATTAAGAGAGCACAAGCCAAGGCTCCAGCACCAGTGGTGGACAGGCCTGGAAGGCCTCCCCACCGAACCAGGCCCCATGGAACATGGACACCACAGACTCCAACGGGAGAACCGACCGTGTAGGCGGGACTCCATGGCTGAGTCCCAGCACTATCTGCTTCTGTTGTGTTTCTTCTGGGCACCATTCTTCAGAATTTCTTGATTTTCAGAGGTGGCGTTTCTCATAGGATGTGGAGCCATCAGCTCCAGGAAGCAAGTTTTGATCCAGAAACTACTAGAGACTTGGCCTAGAAAAGCAGGAAGCTTCTTAATAGGAAAAAGACCATCAAACCAGGGGATGTCTGAACCTCGGTCAAGCCTCATCCCTGAGACCAGGGATGGCTACCTCCACCAGTCCGGACAGCTAGCCAGAGACAGACCTGGCTGCCCTCCCTGGTGGGTGGCACAGGCATGGGTCAGGAGAGCACCACAATGTCACTCGGCCAGTGAGCACTCATCCACACCAGATGCACCGAGGGTACCATGATCTGAAAAAAAGTCCATCAGTACCCTGGAAGAACAGGTAAGAAAGAGAATCCCCGGCTGAGAACCCGTGTGGGTAGCCATTAGAATTTCATTTCCTCCTATTCAACCATTTTCAATACTCAAGTCACAGGATAAACATACTCTATTCATACTGGCCTAAGATTCTATTTTAGGTGTCAGTAGTGATACCACAGAAGTCCAAGAGGTCACACAGACTTTGTTGTGCAAACGGGCAGTGAGTTAGCAGTGGGGGAGAACCTAGGGTGAGAGCCCCACTACACCCCCCATCAGTAAGCACAGAGCCCTACTTGTTGTTGAATCACACCCCCTGCCCCGGGACTCCTGGAGCTGTGATTCTGACTAGCAGTTCACAGTCAATTTCGAGAGTATCCAAAGAGCTCTCTTCTCCACTGCTTTTGTGTTGCCTGGTAGCAAACTCTTCCATTGATTTCAGGAAAAGGTGCAAGCAATATGATCTGACTCTGTTTTCTAAAAGCTCATATCTAAAAAACCCACCCCTGAATGTTTCACTCTGTTTCTGAGCTTTTTGTTTTACGTTTTCTTTGCACATCTCTTCAGGTTTCCCACGAGAGGGGTTGAGTTTCTCTGAGAAAGTGTTGAAAACACAGAGTTTAACAAATATTACACAAGGCAAGGCAGGAGGGTCCCAGGTGCTGGACAAGTCTTCTCTGCAGTGGCTCCTTCTGGGCTTCCTGTTGCTTTTCCATTTTGAGGAGACACACCTTGTTTTGCTCATTAGCAAACACTCCAGGAAGGTAAGTGCCTGCAGTTTCTTAGGTCAGGCTCTCCTGATTCTCCATGTTCACTGGCTGGAAACTTTAGGTGGGAAGCCCTGAGGTGAGGATGGGCGATCTGAGAGGAAACCATATGGAGCATAGGGGCAGGCATACAGTAAACACTCAGTACATGGTGAGAAGACTGGATAAAAACTGAAGAGAAACTGTGATCCAGGTATAAGACTAGCCCAGGAAAGCCCAGCTGGTATCTTCTCTCCCTGTGGGGTCCCGCTCACTAGACAGGTACCAGATAGGGTTCACTGCCAATTCTTTTCTCACCAAGTTCTGTGGTTTGGGTCTCCCTGGGTGGGTGTGCCACGCCTGGCCCGGCATCCCCACAGAGGGAGAGGTAAAACTGCATAAAAGCAGGATTAAAGTCCGGGAACCACTACAGATCAACACCAGCTCAGGGGCGGGGTCAGGAGACAGGCTATGATGCTGAAAGTGGCTCAGCAGGCAGCGCCCTGGGGCAGTCACACTCACACTTCTGTGGTGTCCTGTGATTACATTCAGCCCTGACTCCCCATCCCCGGTTTTGGTTGCCCATTACAGGCAACCTCTGCCCACAAAGTCACATGGCTCTGAACTCCAGGGGGTAACAGCAGAAGCAAGAAGAAACGTCCCCTCTCTGCAGCAGCCTTAGGCTTTCCGGTCCTACAGTGCAACCCACAACCACCCCACGGTGGCCTGCCCCTGGCACGGACAGCTTCCTGCTTTCCAAAGGTCCACTCTTCCCATGCCTGGGAGATCGGAAGGAGACCAGGGACTCACCTTCAGGAGGACACACATTTCAGGAGTTACAGTGTAACCTACACCCCCCTCCACATCCTCCTTCTGACTAGCTAGGCACTGCCCCAGTTCACTGATTTAAAATCCAAACCACACACACTTCAGTCCCCTTGGCAGGGAGGTGGGCCACAGGGTCAGAAGAGGAATCCCCCCCCCTGCCCCTCCCGCCCCCCCCTCCGCCCTCTAGCAAGGAGCTGACACACTGGGGAAAAAATGCTGTGCTCACAGTGCTTGCTTCATTCAGTATTGGGCAGATCTGGTCTTTTAGGCACTCCGATTTGTAATCTATGAAGTATTTCATCACATTCTCTTCTCTAGTGCTTCATTACTTTTCTGTACTGCCAAGAATTCTCTGTACAGCTGGCTTATTAGCTCCTAGTTACATTTTGCTTTCTTGCCATGGGACAGTGGTACTTAACCAGATGAGTTTTCTTGAGTCTTGGTCCCAGTTCCTAAAATGTGCAAGTATTTTTGCAACTATATTTCTCTGGTGCTGAAAAACCAAAGAAAGGGGAGGTGGCTTTTCCAAGGGTTAACAAAAGGAAATCATAGAGCATAGCCACCCAAAAACAAAACCCCAGAATGATGTGTTACAGCAATGAAGACACATCACTATTTTGTTGAAGGCTATCCCTCTGTTCTCCCCAGGGAGAGAGTGGCAAGGTTATCCGATTTGCTGCCATCATTCTTGATTTGGTGACAGTCACTCTATATCACTTTCAAAAAATTATGAATGAGACCTCAGGAATCTGATTCCATCCCTAGTCCCCTTCCCAAGACAGAAGTTAAAGAGAACCCACTGCCTTTGATCCCTCCGGCCTGCCTCTGAGGCACATGCTTCCAAAAGCCTGCTTACTTCAAAGTCGCAAATATGGCTCCTCTGCCATGTGTTTATATCAGGTATTAGCATCATGGAGGTAAAAAGAAAACAGAACTATTACCTGAAGACAGGGTGCTTATTAAGTATCATCACTATCATAGCATGTTTTATGGGTTGAGAAGTCCTCATTGGACATTTGTCCCTCCCCCAAGAAAGGAAGAAAAAAAAAAAAAAAAACCAGTCCCATTCACAATTGCATCAAAAATAATAAAATATCTTGGAATAAATTTAACCAAGGAGATAAAACTTCTGGATACTGAAAACTCTGAGACATTGACAAAAAGAAACTGAAGAGGGCACAAGTAAATGGAAAAACATGTCATGCTTATGGATTGGAAAAATTAATGTTGTTAAAATGTCTATACAACCCAAAGCAATCCACAGACTGAACCCAATCCTTATCAAAATTCAATGGCATTTTCATAGAAAAAGAACAATCCTAAAATATATAGAACCATAAAAGACCTCAAATAGCCAAGGCAATCTTGAAAAAAGAAGAAAGCTAGAGGTATCGCATTTCCCAACTTCAAACTGTATTACAAAGCTATAGTAATCAAAACAGTACAGTATTGGTATAAAAACAGACACATACATCAGTGGAAAAGAACAGTGAGCCCAGAAATAAACCCATCAAAATAGGGTCAGTTAATTTACAACAAAGACAAGAACATGCAATGAGGAAAGGACAGTCTCTCCAATCAGTGGTGCCGGGAAAACTGGACAGCCACAGGCAAAAGAATGAAACTTGACCACTTCTTTACACCATACACAGAAGTAAATTCAGAATGGATTCAAGCCCTACATGGGAGACAGGACACCATAAAACTCCTAGAAGAAAACATATGGGGTAAAGCTCCTTGACATCAGTCTTGGCAATGAGTTTTTGGATTTGACACCAAAGGCAAAGACAACAAAAGCAAAAATAACCAAGAGGAAAAAAATAAAAAAGGAAAAGAAAAGAAAACAACAACAACAAAAAAAGACATTTCAACCATCAGGACTCAGGAATCTCAATTCCATATAAAAACTATTTGGGGAAGATGGATCTCTCCCAGCCTGCTACTCTTCCTCGATCTTTTTTAACATTGTAAAAGTCAGTAAGAGGGAATAAATCCCAAACGAAGTTCTTCCTCCTCGAGCTGACCCTTCAGCTGCTCCCCATTTGCTTCCTCCCCATCCTCCCCTTCACTGTCCAGCTCCACCTCAGTGGCAGCCAGCCCGGAAAGCCAGAGCAACAGGGTTCTGCTAACAGGGAGCAAAGATACTCAAAAGCAGAAAGCACAAACGTCAGATTTCTCATTGTTCTCTTGGAAACACAGATTCTGTCTTCATCAGGAAAAGCCCAGCAACAAAAGGTATCCTCCGGTGGGGGCAGTGATCACCTCTTTTTTGGTCCTCTGTTTCTTCCCTCTGCACACTCCAAACTTTTACAAGACACACAGTTTTTAACTTTTGGGTTTGTCAGGCTTTCTGACAGTTGGTCATGTTTGTGTTTGGATCTTGCCCTCTTCCTTAATGGAGGACCCCCTCCCATATATCTAACAGGAAGACTGCTTCCTTTGTTTGCCTTGATGCATATTTCCGATTACGAGGGAGGGAGACTCCTCAAAAAAACAACAAATCTCAGTATATACAGGGAATAGTGCAAGCACCTTGCTGGCAGATTACTGTCCAGTAGTGACAGGCTCCCATCAGACACGGGAGGAAATCAGGATGCTTTCATAATAATAGATTTCAATACTAATCAATACTATTGCTAAAAGGGTAGATCTTAAAAGTCATCACAAGGGAAAAGAAATTGTAACCGTGTGAGGTGATGAACCTTAACTAAACTTACTAAGATAGTCATTTCACAATCTATATATATACCAAATCGTTACAGTGTATATCTTAAACATATACAATGCTATATAGATCTCACTAAAACTGGAAAAAATATTGATCAAGGCTTTTATCCATGTCTCTCTATAGACAGTATGATTTTATTTTTAAGTCCTAGAAATATTTTGTTGTTTTGCAAATTAAAAGTTGCGGCTTACACACATTTATAAACAAATTGCATTACTCCTAGTAGCCTCTACCACTCAGTGCTATCACCCTTGCTCTTAGAAGAGAGGCTACCTGCAGCATTGGTCTGTAGCTCTGAATACCTGGAGAATGATTAAATAACGTGGGATAAGGCACACCGTGCCTCTCACGCATGCTCACATACTCACTATTCTTTCTAGTTATTTTTTTAATCAGGTAAACTGTAACTCAGTAGTCCATTCTACTTTTGGTGTTGGTATTGGTATGTTGTTAATAAAGCAGGCTTCAGGCCACACCACCACTCACTGACCAAGGGAAGGAAATGACTGAAAAGCTACCTTTTTAAATGTGAAGGGCTCAGAGGCTGTGTGTGGCCCCACCTGGAGCCACGCATTTAAGCGGCACCCATCGATGTCAGGCACATAGGCACCCTGCCTGCTGCAAGTGGCTTAGGGCCTCGCTCGATTCGGGAGAGGGACCGGAGCTGGAGACAGTAAGGAAGGACAGATTAAAGATGCCTCTGGGGAAGCATTCCCAAATGTACGTGTCCCTTGTCATGTCCTATAGTTGGGAACAAGTCTCTTCAAGTCAGAGGATGCTCCCGCTTCAGGCAGCATCTGGTCTGATGCACTAGAAGGATCTCCTGTGACACATGCACACACAGGCACGTACACACACACACATACACACACACGCAAAAGCATACTTCTGCACTCCTAAGAATTTTTTCAGGACTCAGCAGGTCATTTCTACTTTTTGTTTTTTTAATACCCATGAATATTTCAGTGCCGAACACATCTGGGACTGGGAGAGAACTGTGGCCCAGCTGCATGGTTTCCACCCCATCATCCCCCTCCTGATACTCCTCATTGCCCTCCAGATACCACACACTAAAGCTTCTATGCATCAATCTCTTGTATTAAATAATTTTTCATTTTTATTAATAAAAAAACCCACAACTGCTCATCAGAACCCCTGACTATAATCAGATCACATGTGGCTATAAGTTCAACCTGAAGCCAAGAAACAGTCTTTGTCAAGGTCAGCCATCTCACTAGAGCAAAAGCAGGCTTCCCTAGCACCCCGAGCATCACGAGGGAGGGGGGAGCTCCCCACTTCCACCTTTAATGGGATCTAGCCTTTCCGGGACCCTAGGCCAGGCCACTGGCAAAATAGCCTCTCATTCCACAGACAAAGGACCTGAATCCTTGGGGTGGAGTCCTGTCCCTCCCATGCTGTGACATCTCTGCCATTGCAAAGTACAGGGTACCAGGGGCTGAACAAGAATATCTGGCTGACATTTAGAATTACAGTGTCTGCTTCCACCCTCTCACTTAGGGAGATTTTAATTATGTGAATAGAAAGAGTAATTAGGAAAGGTCCACTTTTCTCCCCATTTTGTTGTCTTTTGTTTGCTTTTTAAGTCATTTTCAGCAGGTGGTGAGCACATCTGCAAACTGCCATCGGTCCTTGTCTTGGCTTCTTTCTGCTTGGGCACTTTAAATCCTAATGTGTAGCCCCTTTGCATGCCTTCTTCCCCACCAGTAATTCTCACGGTCTTCTTAACTCTTGCTTTTCAGTAACAAGAAAACACAGCCATGCCATTTCAAAAAGCCATAGGAGCCAAAGTCCAAGCAGCCAGACTCCTCTTCAGGGGACAGGACTTATTGCTGTTATCCCCAAACAGAGGCACCTCGCGTACAAAATATGAGACTCTCCATGATGTACCGCCCCTCACAAAAGCCCTCGGCTTTCTTACAAGAAGAATTTTGCCAGGAAGGGAGTCTGAGATGTTTGGAAATACACTGCTGAATGGGAAGTGGAGAGACTACGCATTCTAGAAACCCAAGACTGGGTAAGTTTGGGTGGCTGAAGGCCAGGCTCTAGGGCTCTCAGCAAGCTTCTCAACCTCCCTGTGCCTCAGTTTCTCCTCCATAAAGTGAGGTAATAGTGCAAGTGCTGAGCTGGTGAGGCTGAGAAAGGTACCTGGGTTCTAAATCCTCCCTTGAGAGCTTGTAACAAAGTATAGCACTGACCTTAGGACTTCATTCATTCAACAAATTTACCCATTGTTTACTTACTGGGCATCAACTAAGTGTACGAACCTGAGGGAGAGGCACCAGGCTTCCTGGTCTCAGGCTCGGGAAGCTACAGCTGTAATTTCTCCCCGGGCTAAGTAAAGCCCCAGGTGAAGTGTGAACAACCAGTGTCCCTGGCTAGCAGAAAGCTTCAGTCTCAGTGACGTGAGCATCCACCAAATCAAAGGGTTTCGATTTGAGCAAGGAAGTCTGTGAAAGTCTCAGGGCTTCTGGCAAGGCCCATTGGTGCCATGGTGGGTGCCATGTAACTCCTTCCACCTCAGCGGCTGAGACAATGGCCGGGTGGGCAGTTAGAGGTTCATCAAGCCCATCCCCACTGGAGAGAGGGAAGAGGAAGGAAGGGCTAGAATGGACGCTGGGTGGCTGTGGTCATGTGGGGTGGGGGCGGCCAAGGGATGCTCTTTAGACCCCAGGTCCCTCATGCAGAGGCTCCATGGGCTGGCCATGACCTCTGCCCAGGAGGTCCATCCTTCTCCCACAGCAAACTGTCCCCTCCCATGCTCACCACCCACTGTCCCAGGACAGGTCCTCGCCCAACAGTGACACTGATGCTGAAGAAATGATGAAGGGAGGCACAGCTCTAACCGTGAAGGCCTAGGGGTTCTGATGGCAACTCAGGCCCCTGAGCTCCAGGGAGCAGAACATAGCAAGGGGGATTCGTCAAGTGACAGCTAGTTAGTGACAGGGCACTGGACAGAGTGATGTGTGTGGTGGGCTGTGTGTTGTATGGGAATATGTGTGGTGTGTGTGTATGGTGTGTGTGATGGTCTATGTGTGATACGTGAATGTGTGATATGTGGTGCATATGTGTGTGGTGTGTATTTGTGCATGGCAGTGTATAGTGTGTATGTGTTGCATGTATACATGTGTGTGGTGTGATGCGTGTAGTGTGTGGCTGCATGTGGTGTGTGTGTGTGTGATGTGTATGATGGGCTGTGTGTAATATGTGAATGTGGGATATGTGAATATGGGATATGTGGTGTGTATATGTGTGGTGCATATATGTGTGTGTGGTGTGTATATGTGCATGTGGTATGTGTGTGGTATATGTAGTGTATGTGTGTGGTATGAGATGTGTGTGGCATGTGCATACATGTATGCTGTGTGTGTGTCACGTGTTTGATGGGCTGTGTGTGGTATGTGAATGTGGGATATGTGGTGTGTATTTGTGTGGTGTATATATGTGTGTGCGATGTGTGTGGTGTGTGTGTGTGCATACGTGTGTGTGTGTTGTGTTGTGTTGTGTGTGTGGTGTGTATACATGTGTGTGGTGTGTGATGTCTGTATGTCTGCCCAGGTCTGATGATTTCTGTGATGCCGAGGAGGGGAGGAGGAAGACATAGGCATAAGCTGTGACACATGGGTCCCATAGTGTAGGCACTGGCCTTTGTCCCTCCCGGCTACTCCAGAGATGGTGCAGCTATGGAAAGCCTGCGGGGCATCCACCAGCAAGGCACTGGGGTGACTTCCAGACTTTCTGTCTGCACCAAAGGACTGGGGAAACAACACCTAGGATTAATCTACTTTAAGTGAGTTTTTCCTGACAACAACTGCCGAAAACTCCACTCAGAATTCCAAGCAGGTGACAGCTGGAATGCCAGGGCCTGTGGCAACCACCACGCACTAGTGCAAGACCCCCAGGCCTGCTGGTGTCCTCTCTCACTGACCTGGGAACACTGTGTGAGGACAAGGCCGCCATGGGCACCAGCACAAGATGGCACCTGGGAGGGACGGGTGGAGGAGAGGGCCATTCTGCTGCACCACGCGGTGGCTGGTCTGGGCCCTCAGCGATCTCTGCAGCAGCTTTCCCAGGGCAGCAGTAAGGGCCCTGCTGTCCTGGGAAAGAGAAGTGAAGGCTCCCATGGGACAGCCACAACCACTTCCAGAGAAAACACGAACTCTCTGAAGTCAGAGACCGCAACTTGCCGACTTGCCGGTGTTGAGCAGGGATGCCCCCTCCCCAGGCCTCAGCGTGCCTGCAGAAGGGGTCAGCAACCTCTGAGCCGCTTCACAAAGGAGACTGCCTAGATCCATGCTGTGCATGGACCCAAAGACCACAGACACCACTGTCATCAGCATCAGCTTCCCGTGCCTCCCCAAAGCGGGACCCTGGCATCTAACAGGTGGAAATCAGGCTTGTGGGTGGTTTTCTGCTTTTGCTCTTAAGTGCAGTGGGCTTGGGTATACACACCTACAAGTTTCTGGATCTGGGCTGGATGGCCATGCCACACACCAGAGCACAGACTGTTCCCCAAACATCAGCAGGGAGGGAACCCCAGTGAAGTCTAGGAATCACCCAGGGAGCTACTGTAGCACTGTCTCTGGACCTGTTAGCTCTTAGCATGCAGCAGACTGGCCACGGGCAACCCAGACAGACAAGAGAAATGGATCAGGTGATGAGGCTGGAGGGGAAGTGAAGCAGGTCTAAAACCCACACCAGATGGCATCACGTCCTGCGGCTAAGGGGCCAGGGTCTGCCACATGCTCCACAGGCACTCAGACCGGTTTCCTTGTCTCTGCATGTGCTGCTGGGTTGGGGAAGAGCAGAGCTGAGTGCTAGACTTCTAGTTACTGCCAGAAAGACTACAGAGGCAATCTGCCTGCAGCCCAAGGAGTACTGGTTTTAGAGTTGGGGGGGAGAAGTAAACTCCTCTTTCCTGGGGAATCTTCTCTGTGCTTCAGGGGGGACCTGACCTGAGTTGTGCCAGGAAGCAGGAACAACAGTCCACTCAACAGGATGGGGCCTCTTGGAAGGTATGTCACCACTGGGTCGAAAACACATTTTTTAGTATGTCAAAGCCATCCTTGGCTAAAAAGCTCTAGTTCTTTCTCTGGTTTCTAGAGTCTATGTGGGCTTTTCCTTGAGGCATTCTAATACCAAGTTAACTCTTAAAAATACATAGATTCATGTATAAAAATTGAGCCTCTGAAAGGTCATCTGGGTCTACTGATATACCTAACTGCTTACTCTACAGTGTGGGCAACCTCATCACTGGGAAGTCTAGTGGGACACAGGGCAATCATGTTGAGGGAGATGGATGGCACGCATGGACTCAGGAGCTGTCATGTCGAGATAGGCTCAGAGCACTCACAGACTCAGGGATGGCCATGCTGAGTTAGGAGGGGAGCACTCACAGACTCAGCAGATGCCATGTCGAGGTAGTGGGGAGCACTGACAGACTCAGGGATGGCCATGTTGAGTTAGGAGGGGAGCACTCACAGACTCAGGAGATACCGTATCCAGGTAGTGGGGAGCACTGACAGACTCAGGGATGCCATGCTGAGTTAGGAAAGGAGCACTCACAGACTCAGGAGATACCGTGTCCAGGTAGACTAGAAGTACTCACAGACCATGTGAGGCTCGTAAATGCTCCCGAGCAGGGCCTGACATGGTCCAGCTCACAGCCTCTTCTCCTCTCTGGGAGACTTTCCAGGGAGAATGAACTAAGTCTATCAATCAACTTTGCTCAAGCAGTGAAAATCCTGAGAAGAGTGTCTGCCTGGCTCCTCATGGAAAAAAAAGAAAAAAAAAAGTAGAGCATGACTCTCTCCATGCTTTAGCACCCTAACCCACAAGAGGCTTTTTTCAAAAGAGGCTTTTTTAAAAACCTCCATATTCCAGCCACTTAATTACTCTTTACAAATCTCTGCAGGGATGAGGCATGAATCAGCCTCAGATCCCAGGCTGCAAGGGAAGGGCCTGGATAGCTTTACCTGTCTGCAGAGAGTGGAGTGCCATGAGAGGCTGCTTCTGACCTCCGAGCTAGGCGATCAGGCCAGGCTGCTCCGGGCACTGTAAGGAGCTCCTGGTCCTCATTATACTGTCTGTCTAGTGCTTCTGAATGATGGTCACCTGGGACACTGATCCCTCACATCTACAAAACCAATCAGCCAAGTGGTTTCCCAGCAAGCATTCAAGCCTCAGATATCTAGATGCAGAATCTTAAGATGGTCTTCTTTAAATAAGATTTTTTTAAAAAATGCAACTATAACCTCAGTGGGAAAGACCTCAGCACTCTGGCCTTTCCCGCACCAAGATCCAGAGAGGCTCCTTGGGTCCATGCATTCTTGTTAGCTGGCAGAGCAGGTCCCTGGCTGGCCTCCTGCTTTGGCCACACTCTGTCCTGCTAGGGGATCTGGTTTTTAGACCACTATGGCCTTTTCTCCTGATCTAATAGAGTCAAATGCTGCATAACCGCTGAAGGATTTTTAATGCACACCATACTTAATGCATCAGAATGTCTCTTGTGTCAACAGAGAATATAACAAAGAAAGTACAGACTGGGCAGTATTCCAGGGCCTTGGTTTCTCCACGGCCAGTGAAGGGTTGGAGGGGCTGGCCTCCAGGTTCTTCCAGCTCCCAGACACTGAATGAGTCCATGAGCAAGACCTAGGAATGCCGACTGTGCACACTGATTCTGAATGAGCTTCACTTTAAATACATCCCATCAACAAGACTAGCAACTACTAAATGTACAAAGTAACACGTGCTTTTATAAAAGGGGATTTCTCATCCTCTGCAGGCAGAGCAATGACAGAGCCATAGTAGTGTTTGGCGGAATCTCAACATGCAAAGGGCCACAGGCTCTTTGCCTTCAAAGCAACTAAAATCTAGAGAAGAAACAGGCAAATACTTGAGAACTTCAGACAGTGTTGGAGTAAACAACACAGAGGTTACAAGGGCAGATAGTCCACGGGCAAGTGGACGGACAGATAAGTGAGTGTCACTGGTACTCAACGGAGGAAGAGATCATGACAAATTAGAGTGCTGCCCAAACAGCTTACAGATGGAATGATCAGAGCTCGGAGCTCTGTTTTCGCTTATTTCTTATCCCACAGTACTCACCAGGGAAATACAGCATCCTCGTTCTGTTTGGAGTCCCTATTCCACCACACCCTGAACCCAGCCCTCAGACAGAGTGCTTGCTGGCTGGAGCTGGGCTCCTTCCCCTGTTGCAGCCTAGGGATCACTCACCTGCCTCCCCTGGAAATATTAAAGATGCAATAGAGCGACTTTCCCCTTCCTCAACCACTTTCTGGGGTGGTAAAGGTCTGTGTGACATGGCCCAGACTTCAGTCAGTGTGCAGAAAGACAAAATACACAGACATGACCTTCTCGGGTTGCATGGGGGAAACCCTCCCTTTGTAAGGGAGGCACACACAGCCAAACGGCCAGTCCGGGTCCGCTGCACTAGAAACAAAACAGGGAAGGAAGGAAGCATGAGGAGTCTGCCTTGTGTGATGAGCAAAGGGAAGGTACGAAGGGGCTCCCTGCCCATGCGTATAGCAGGGTCCTGACCTTGACTTGCTCAGCCGGGGTAGGGCTCACCGGCACACACAGTGTCAAAGGCCAGACGAAGACTGCTTCTAGTCCTACGCACTTCCACTCAAGTGGCGGGTCGGCGGGTGTCACCCTGATTCCCAGCTCTTCACTGTGGCTAGGAGGGGGTTGCGTCCACCCCCGCCCCGACATGGGACAGGCACAATGCACACATATGATGCACATACGTGCATATACACATATGCACACATACGTGCACATACACATACGTGTATAGACTGAAGACCCTTCCCGATGTGTTTTACTGCTCTGCTCCCACTACTGTGAAAACAAACAAAATGCCATCTTCCCGACTGATGAGAGCCCCTGCTACACACCCATCAGCCCAAGGCGAGGAGGCAGGCTCCCCGAGCCCCAGCAACAGGACGATCACTTCCTCATCAGGGTCTTATTCTACGTGGCAGGGGTTCTCTCCCTCTGTCTACACCACTGCAGATGAAAGCCTGCTTCCCAAGCGTGACTGTGAGATCTGCGTAACAGAGCCCACATCGGACGCTGACCCCATGCAGCACGCGGCACTGTACGAGGGTCCTGGGAGTGCGTCACCCATCCCAGGCCAAGCCCTCGTGCTGCTGCCCTCCTCCCTGTTCCCCACCCCATGGAGGGCTGCCAGCAGCTTCTCCCACCGGCTTCCTTTGGCCCTGACGACCCATCAATTCCCATCCACCATCCCCTCCTGTGGGCCAGCACTTCATGTGCAAGGATGTCCCTGCACCCACTTCACAGATGAACATACTGAGCTCGGAGCAACAGCACAGAGCCGGGGACAAGCCCAGGTGTGCGCGTGCAGAGGCTGACCCACGGCTCTGGCCCCTGAGCCCACAACAGCCAGCTCTATCCGCTTCACCACCATTCAGACCCGTGGTGCTCTCTGTTCCCAGAGAGCGTGGACTTGGGAGCGGTGCCTCCTAGGGGTTGGGTCCTGAGCTCTGTCCTCGTAGGGCCCTCATGGCTCCACAGGGCAGCGAGAAGAGTAAAGAAACTTCCTTAAAAGTGCTTTCTGAACTTCACAGCATTAGACAAATGTACGTGATAACAGGAGGACACCTGCTCCCTTCCTTCCAGGACTGGCCCAGAACCCACCACAGAAGCTCTTCTCACTCTGACTCACCCAGAAAACACAGCAGAGCTAATTTTTCTAGCTTTCCAGAGAAGCACAGGGCTCTGTGCTGCCCACACTCTCCCCAGAGCCTGTGGGAGGAACAGCAAAGCTGCCAGCCAGTGGGGGGCCCATCCCGCCTGGATGCCACTTGCCCATGACCCACAGTCCCTGGGCATGTGGACTGGCTCAGCCACCAGCTTCCCATTTCTAGATCCCACCTGGACCCACAACACACTGACCCCCTGCCTGGGTCCCTCAATGGGGCGCATGAAGCCCCCCGACCAGGGCCTCAGGCCCCCTCCTTCTCTCTGCCTGGCACCCTGGCCAAGGGTCAGCAGAGACTGAGTACCAGCCCTGGAGTTTAAGGCAACAATTCGCATGGTTTTCGCACAAGGGTGAAGGCTAAGTGACAGGGTTGCAGGGTTGCAAAGCCTTGTTCTCTCTCCGTATCTTTATAAATAACCACCAGAAGAGTCACAGGAATGCACTTACTCCCAAAAATCTGCTGAGAATTTAGAATGAAAAGACCCTAAAGAACCCCACTGTTCTCAGAAAAGGTTGGGGTCAACACCACAAGCATCTCTCTACCAAACCAACCAACCAAACAAACAAACAATAAACCATTCAGGGTATCACTTGGGAAGGATCTCTCTGGCTGAGGGCTGTGGTGGGGAGAGAATGAAGCAGAGAAGCTCTTAGGGTACCCAAAACATGGGTACCTTAGCCTGAGTCCCTGCTCCTCACGGCATATCACAAACAGGGCTTGGATAAGTGGCCACGGTCCTCTGTCCCTCAGCCTGGACACTGCCCAGATGCTAGGAGCTCATAGAACCAGGCCGTGGCCCTGCCAGAGACATCGAGAAGAAACATAGCCCCTTCCACAGGCACCAATTTGAAGCCTCCATGGAGCAAAAGTGAAATGAACAAAACCAAAAAAAAAAAAAAAAAAAAAAAAATTCTTCTGTAGTTAGGGAGAACAAGTCTAGAAATCATTATATTTTAATTTAGCTCAGATTCTCCTCCCTGCCACTAACTTCTCCTATACAAAGTGCCTCTGAAATATGGTAACTCCAAGGCATTGTGAGCAAGTGCTCTGAGAGCATGCACTCTGGATATTCCAGCTCAGACACAGAGCTGTCCTCTCCAGGGCCCTTGGAGCCAGCATGTCACTGGATCACACCACCCAGGAGAACCAGAACAAAGATGTCCCAGGAACCCCAGCCTACCCTCCTTGATGGGTTTGTAAGACTCCCCCCAACACACACGTACAGCTCTGGGTGGTGGCCCCAGAGGCCGTCAGAGCCAGGATTCTCTCAGAGGCTTGGAGCCGGCCCCAGCACCATCTCAGGACCTGTGCAGGCCGGGATATATCCTAGGGCCCAGCAGCATCCTCCATCAGACCCCAGAGGCTAGAGAAGCCCAAACACACTGTTCAAGAACCAAGCCTTATGAGTCCCCTGACCCACTTTGTGATGGAGCCCTTGAGCAGTACGGGTATGTCACGTCTCTTAATTATGATCTGACAGCAGGTGTGTATCAGAAACGGTGATGAAGTCACACGGAAACCAGATCCCCTGCTGCCTCTCCCTTCTGAAAGCTGCCTCCACCCAGAGGTGGACGCAGAGCCATCCTCACTTGATCACCAGGTGGAGAGGGCATGGCGGGCAACTGAGGGACAGAATCAGGGAGAGCAGTAAACAAAAGACAGTCTCTCTGCAGTTTGTTCTTAATGGCAAACCCCGAGAACAGAATGTTCTGGTTGAATACAGTACAGCCAGCTAGCCCCATCAGGGCAGCTTTCCACAGGTAGTCAGGGCTCAGAGGCCTTCCCCCACACATCCCCACCCCCAGCACCCAGTGCAGGCTACCAACCCTGGGCATGAGCCTGTTCTGACCTGGGAGCACCCACAGTAGGAGTGGCAGACAGCAGAGCAGGGTGCTGGTTTAAAGCACTGTGTGCAGTCTTGCATTCAAACAAACCAGAACCTTCTGATAGTCACAGCTCAGCTACCACAGCTTGGCCAGGGAGGGGCTCCCAGAAGCAGGAGGCAACCAGCCACATCAGAACAGGATCCAACAGAAGCAGTAGACAAGGTGTGCTCAATATCCCAACCCAGGAAACCAGGCTGTGGGAGCCACCATGTCCACAGAGACGCTGGTCACCTGTTGTGGACGGGATGACCGGTGACACCAAGCCTGCATCCCTCAGTTACACACGGCCCTTCACTCCCCACAGTCAGCATGGCCTAGACAGGAGGGAGCTGAGGGCAGGAGGGAGCCTCCCCCATGCCCCAGAGAGAACAGAAAGCCTTTGGGCTCTCAGTTTCCAGGCACCATCACTGAAACCCTGGTTCACTAGATTCAGTAGTCCTGGATTCGTCAGCTTCTTGCTCTTGAGAATCTGGACACAATCTCCTCACTGGTTGTCATACTGACCAGTCCTATCATGATCCCCTCCGTAAATATTCATTTTACCCCCTACAAAAGACTCCCCCAAATCCCGACACTGGGCATTGGTTTCTAGGGGTTACTAAGGTGAATTTATTCTTATACAAGTGTAGACTGATGCGCTAAAGTCTTACCAGCCGGCAGCTCCTTGGTGTTTCTAACAGTTGGGCCAAATGAGCACCAGGGTCTTTCCCTTCCCCTGAATTTGAAAGTCTTGATAAGGAGCCTGTTTCCCAAGGGCAAGTAGATTCCTGGGCAGTCCAGTGAGGGCGGGGCTGCCCAGCCAGCAAACAAGGAAGTGCTCATGTTCCCGTGTGTGTGTGTGTGTGTGCGCGCGCGCGCGCGCGTGCCTGCGCGCACGCGCATACAGTGTGTGGTACTAACCAAACAGGTTACAACTGAACTGGCTGACACAAAAGCCAAGCTGATGGGCTTCATATTGGGTCCATGGCAGCCTGGACACTGGTGTCAGGAAGTAGCATGCTGGTGTTTATGGGGACTCATCTGGGAAGATGGGTTTCCAGTAAAGTCTGCATCTTTGTCTGAACTGCATCCTCATCTCCATTACAGAAAACATATATTCTGGGCCTGGGTTTCTGTGCTTAGGTCCCTTGTTTTTTTTTGAAGACTGAGACAGGGGAAGCTCTAGCTGTATAGTTCAGGAAATGGATAATGTGCCAGGTCTCTCGTAGAGTACGCACCAAGACATGGAGAAGGAGAGAGAACCTTCTTTATGAAGCTGGTGGCAGGCAGAGCCATCCTGGCCCAGAGTAGTCAAGGAAGAAAGTGATGCTGGCCTTGCTCCCGCCAGCTGCCCCCTCCCTAACTGTTCCCAGCAGAAACGTCCAGCCCAGACTGGGGGGCTGGCCCTGCCCTTCCCTGCAGGCATGGCACGGATGCCAGGCAGCTGCCATGACAGGGAGGCCACGAGGCTGCTTCCTTTCTTTCTTTTCCTTCAGCCCACAGAGTTTAAAAGCAGAACAGTTGATTTATTATTTCCTTGTCACATGATGGGCTGAATGGCTTGATTTAGCCTCTCCAAAAAGGACTTATCTTTGTGCCCACATGGGCATGAAAAGCTCCTGGCCCGATGGGCACTCTTCTGGGGTGTGACGTGAACAGTGACTATGAGTGGACAACAGGATTCCAGTGGCATTGGGGCTGCCACTAAGCAGACAGGCACATTCTGAGTGGATTCAAGGGCAGTGAAGTTCGAGGCCAGTCGTGTGAAGAGCAGAGGTGGTTTAGGGCCTTCCTAGCTTAGAGACGCTGCTGGGATCCGCAAGGCTCCATCCACCTCCCTTCATGAATACACATAAAAATACAGTTGGAGGCTGGCAGCTGGTGTCCTGGGTAATGGGACACAAGAGATGCCACTGTCTGTCCTCTGTCATTTAAGGTATGAAGAAATAAAATCCTCCTTTGCTGTTTTCTCTAGTGGTTCACTCATCAATAGCTTGAAGTTCTCCCTTTCACTGAAGAAAACTTGACTCCCTCCACAGAAAATGAGAAAAAAAAATTTTTTTAGGAAATAAAACTTAGGCCATAGGGGTACCTGGGTGGCTCAGTGGGTTAAGCCTCTGCCTTCGGCTCAGGTCATGATCTCAGGGTCCTGGGATCGAGCCCCACATCGGGCTCTCTGCTCAGCAGGCTCTCTGAGGCTCTTCCCCCTCTCTCTGCCTGCCTCTCTACCTACTTGTGATCTCTGTCAAATAAATAAAATCTTAAAAAAAAAAAAAAAAAGAAAGACTTAGGCCATGAAGACTAGATAGAAAAGCAACAACAAAAACTATGATGCAATCCTCTAAGCAAATTCTCCAAAAGCTCTCAAAGTCCCAGCACCCCCAAATGAGAGGGGGACCCCCAGGCTACCCACACCCAGAGAGCTGAACCTGTCCCTGGAAGTTATCTGTGCTTTACTTTCCTGTGTTACCCAGGGAGCCTTCACCTCCATGTTTAAATAAATCATAAACCTGAACCACTGAAGTTCTTCCCGGGGATGACAGAGCACTGTCTGTAGCCCTATGAGATTAAAATCACACTCTGCTGGCATGTCAGAACCCCTTCGCAGCTCCCTTCAGGACTACTGCAGCAGCCCCAGCCTCCCAAATGCTTGGAATTATGCTGAGCTAGCACCGGTAGCACAATGGGCTCGTTGGAACTGCCAGTCTCCTCAAACCATGAAATCAGCCTACTTTTTCATTCTCAATGAAGGGAACGTGCACTGAGAAAGTGGGTGCTCTGCAAAGGCACTGAGTCCAGAGCAGCACAAGCAACAGCCTGGGTCTCTCCCGCAGGCATTCATCAGCTCAGGAGGAAGCCGGGAGGGCACACTGTGTGCTCATATTTGTGACAGGGAAACACGGTACACAGAGCACAAGCACACACAGCAGATCTTCCTCACGGTGAAGGGTAAGCCATTGGCAGCAGCAGGAAAACAAGAGATGTTCTCCCCCTTCCTACCCCTATGCCTTGATTCATTGGCCAGGAACAGGGATAATGAAAGAGGCAAAAAGAAAAACCAATTTAGCTGGCTTATGTCTCTGAAAACTTCTACTTATTAAAAGTACAAACAATAGGCAGCTTGCTCTAGTTGTTACATTTATTAAATCAGGAAGACATGCCCCAGCCAGGATCCTGGCCCCGGCTGTGGACAGTACTCACTGAAAGCTATTACGAAGTTCTTTTACCTTTCCTCTGATAAATAGTTCCTTTGCCTAAAATGACTCAGAGGGGTGCTTGGGTCACTCCGTGGGTTGAGTGTCCTACTCTTGCTTTCAGCACAGGTCATGATCTCAGGGTCATGAGATCGAGTCCCTCATCTCCCGTGTCAGGCTCTAAGCCTAGCACAGAGTCTGCTTGGGACTCTCTCTCCCTCTTTCTCTACCACTTCCCCTGCTCTCTCTCTCTGTAAAATAAATAAATAAATCTTTTTAAAAAAATGACTCAGAAAGTTGTTTCCAACCATTCTTACAAGTTGCCTAAATTCTTAGGTGCATATCTCATTTGACATTTTATAGCTGTAGGGGTTACGGCATCTCTTACAAAAACCGTCAAGGTTATTTTGATAGACTTACTTGCTAATTTTGTATCTTTTGTAATTGAAGATCTCTAGTTAGTTCACTGACACAAACCTCTGTCCGATTCTAAATGTGTTCACGGCCTCATCGACATTTATACTGATGTCTAAAATGAAAACAACCCAGAGATCCATTGCTATCGGCAAACTTTACAAAATTAAGTATGTCCAAGGCTCTCTGTTCTTTACCAAGCTGCATTCAGTAGATGATAAGCTGCCTGCTGGGATCCTCGTGTGGCAGACTCACTGAGAATGCACCACTCTGTGGCCTCAACAGGTGGCCTACGTTTGACAAGGAAAGAAAGAAAAACCCCACCCACAAAGAAAGAACCACATGCCTGTGCGCGTGTAAATGCACATGCGCGCGCATGCACGCACACACACACACACACACACACACACACACACACACTCTGCTGGCCTCTCTTTAGCCCTGTGAGAACTGTGAGCTTGTACACCTCCTTAGAGAAAACCCTGCTCTCCTGCTTGGGTCACAACTCCAAGTCCGGTCAAAATTGCCATCTCGGCTCTGATGGAAACGATACTTACAGAGCCCTTTGCCTCATTTTAGGCAAAGGAACTCTTCAGGATTTTGAGACCAGAACGGGGCATGTGGTGAGTGCCACCCGCTTGGGCCTCCCCACAAGAAGTAAGACATAGAGAGAAAATACTGCCCTAAAGAGGCAGTGCCTTCCAAACCCAGGGTAAACCCAGTCCATCTGCTGAAATCAAATGCCACTGGGCCCCTGCCATGTACCTGGCCAAGTCCTGGAAATCTAAGCTTCCATCCTAGAGGAGGTTCCATGCCATGGGAGAAACAGCACATAAATAGACAAGCACACACGAGGTGGGGGAACTGCTGAGCTAGGAAGAAGCAAAACCCAGAAGAAAAGAGACAAGAAACTGATTATTGACCTGGTCTTCTTCTCAGGGGGTCAAGGGAACAGGTCATGACTTCTCTACTGTGCCCTCAGCATTACCCAGTGTTTAAGATGCAATCCTGCTAAACATAGGTGTGCATTAGAGCAAAGTCAGGTGCAAAGCCGAACAAGGCTAGTGGCCTTTACACGCAACACAACATTCACAGTTGTAAGTGTTCTACACTATTAATTCATTTAACCCACCCAACAGCCCACTGAGGAAAGAACCAACACACTGGTTAGATGAGGGAACTGAGAGCCAAGTAACCTTCTATGGATTATGCAAGTAGAAAGCTGGCACTGGCCCCTGGCTCTGTGCTCTACATCATTATGCTACTGTGTGTTAAAAACTGATCAGTTGTCTCAGGTCAGAGGTATGAAGGTCTACAGTGCAAGTAGGGAAGGTTATAAAATGTAAACAGAAGAAAAGTTTTATTCCCTTCATGTTTTCTATTAAGTACCTTTGTTGGGAGAGTCGGCAAGTGGGCAGTCATGCTGGCTGCCACTTGCCCAGGAACATTCATGTCCAACTCAGAAAAAGCAACCCTTTCTCAAGATAAATCTAGGTTAACTGGAATGTGTATAGTTGTCTCCCATTACCACCCCAGAGGTGTGCAGTGCACAACCTACATAACTTCAAAGGGCAGACTTAGGAGCTGTGTGTGTTGGGTGGGCGGGAATTAAACAGCTTTAGAGTGAAGAGAATGCAGCATAAGAAAAAATGCTCATATAAATACTCCCTGGTCTCTACTTCATGAATAATTATTTCCTTAAGTTACATACTATAAATCTTTAAAAATGAACCTATATAAAAACATTTGCCTCTAAATAAAAGAGAAATCATGATCTCTACTTGACCTGGTGGTTTACTAACCACCTGTTCTACGTTCTCTTTTCCAGACAGTCAAATTCCTTTCCAAATGTTCAAGATACAACCAATTTTTATCAAAACTCTAAGCACGGCCCAGGGTGCCATCTAAACCAAGAGACTATTAAATAAGTGAGAAAAATCAGAACACGCTGCTTCAAAGTCTTAGCTCTAACACAGAACCATGAATGTAGGCAATGCTACATTATTGCCTGGATGAGAAAATGAGCAGCAAGCTCGGGAGACGTCAGTGTTGGGCGACAAGGGAAGTCCTTCACCTGGATGAGAAAATGAGCAGCAAGCTCGGGAGACGTCAGTGTTGGGCAACAAGGGAAGTCCTTCACCTGGATGAGAAAATGAGCAGCAAGCTCGGGAGACGTCAGTGTTGGGCAACAAGGGAAGTCCTTCACCGGACTGCCTGGGAGCAGCACACAGCCTCCCCAAACCAGCGCCACACAACCCATCCTGGGGCCCTGCTTCCAGAACACATCTACCTCTGGCAGAAACGATTTGTGTCGTGGGGAGGGAATAATAATCAAGGAAGGACACTGAGGAAGTTAAGCACATTTAAAAGCTAGAGATGTGGGTATGAGTTTTGTTTTCTAAAGTTTGTGAAGAATGGGGTAACCATCTACCTCTGATTTGCCCGGTATGTCCCCAGTTTTAACACCCATGTCCCAGGAAAGTTCTCATTTCCAGGCAAACTGGAACAGAGGGTCATCTGTGAAAAAGATAAAACTGAAGACATGTAAGAAGACCCATTACGGATGGGGTGAGGAAATCATTTCATATGTAAACATCAAACTCAGTTAATTTGGGAAGTTTACACTCATCCACTCCTCTGAAAACATAAGCTCTGGTTCTGTTGGGCACTTTGAAAGTTCTAGGTGAAGACAAAGTAGTCTGTTTTATTATAATGGTAAAACATTTATCTTGTGTTTGGGGTGAGGAGTATTTTTGCTTATTTAAAAACATAGGAAAGAGAACTCAAAGTCTAAATCTTAACATTCATCCTCTTATATTTCAATATATATTTCAAAATATTAGAAACTTTGTATTTTTCTTAATATATCAAACTCTTAAAAGATAATTTTAAGAAAACCAAGTTACACAGAATGTAATGTATATTACTAAGTAAACAAGGTTAAAGTAAAAAATCTAAAAAGAGAATTTTAAAAAGATTTGCCCTTATTCAAATTTACTCCAAGTAATTGATTAGACTTTTTATCCTATCTAACCAACACCAGGTGTAATATTTCCCCAGGGCCTCTAAATTCCTGAAAATCCTAGATCTGTATCTAGACACCTTTTTAAAAATAGCTAATTATGAAATTATAACAGATGCAGAAGTTAAATTTGGTAAGATTTAGTAGTTTGATCCCAGGTCCTCCTTGGAGATAAACAGGTTCTCTATATTTGTTTTATACTATAACATTCTTCAAATTTAACCCAGAAAACATACCATTGTTATTATTTCATTGACCTCATTTATTAAAAGAACTTCTACTGATCAAAAGCAATACATGTAACTATCAAAGAATTAGTATCCAGACTATATAAAAGATCAACAGCCTAAAAGAAATATGGCAAGAGCTACTGTGGTGGACAGTACAATAATGTCCTCCAGTGGATTCATGTCTCCCTGGATCCAGGACCTTGGAAAGTTCTGTTCCATGCTGAACTTAGCCTTGGTAGCCCTGTGACTTGTTTTGGCCAAGGAGACAACACTACATTACATTCTAACTGTATTTTATTTTTATTTTTTTCATTCTAACTCTATTACAATATAATGTAAGCAGGTGTTCAAAAAGTGAATACTGGGGGCACCTGGGTGGCTCAGTTCATTAAACGTCTGCCTTTGGCTCAGGTCATGATCCCAGGGTCCTGGGATCAAGCCTCACATTGGGCTTCCCGCTCAGCAGGAAGCCTGGATCTCCCTCTCCCCTAAGTGTGCTTGCTCTCTCTGTGTGTTGAATGAATAAATAAAAAATCTTTAAAAAAGTGCACAATGGAGTCTTCCCTCTCTTGCTGCTTATTAGAATCCCTTGTCCCGCACATGAGAAGCTCAGCTTAGCCTTCTGCCCATTGAGAAACCACATGGAAAGGGTCTCCAGACATTCCTGCTATCCTAATCCCCTCAACCAACACACAAGATTGTGAGCTAAATGAAACGGGTATTATTTTAAAGTTCTAATTGCTGGGGGTGTTTGTTATGCAGTAAATAGGAAGACACATCCAAAAGATGTTCACCCTCATCGATAATCAGGAAAATGCACACACTGACATACCACTTCAAACCCACTAGATTGGCAAAAACTAGTAAGCTGAGAATACCCCAAGTGTTGTTGAAGACATGTTAACTGTAACCCATGGCTGCTGGGAACATAAATAGGCACCATCTTCTTGACAAAAAATTCTTTGGTGCTATCTATCACTGATAAAAATGCATGGACTCTATAGCCTAGCAATTCTTCTACTAGGGACATTTCTGGAGTATTCCTTGCACATGTGTACTGGGAGGTAAATGTCAGCATGTTTATGTCTGCATAGAGCATTATGACCCTCAACTGCAAAAAACTCAAATGCCATGGGTGGTAGAATGGGTGCATAACTTTGTTCTATTCATACATAGAACAGTGAATGGGAATAATCTTCTGCAACAGGTACCTAAACTATGGTACTTAGAAGAAGCCAGTCACAAAATAGGTACCCCACGAATCCATGTATATGAAATTGACCAGTAGGTAAAATTAAACTATGCCGAGTTAAGGGACACACATTGCCATCAATACCATCTGGGATGGTGGTTACCTACAGGGGATGGGGGCAAACCTAGAGGCTTCTGGGCTCTGTGATGCTCCACTTAGTTCTGGTTGCTGAGTACGTGAGTGTCCATTCTACTAACATCCATGAAGTTGTATAGATATTTTTTCATTTATCATAAAATATCTTTATTTTGTCTTCATTTTTAACAGCTTTATTGATATATTCACCTACCACACAAACCACCCAACAGGTGATTTAGTGACTTTTGGTACAGTCACAGATACGTACCACCATGACCACAGTCAATTCTAGAACATTTCTTCATCCCCAAAAGAATCCCCATACCCTGTAACCTCCCAACATTCACCCCAATCCCCAGGCAACCAGTAGTTTACTTTCTGTCTCTACAGGTTTTCCTATTCGAGATGCTTTACACAAACAGGAAAATATAATACGCAGTCTTCTACAATGGTTTCTTTCACTTAGCATAGTTTTATCAGTTCTTTTGTTCCACGCTGCATTTCACAATTATTTTTTTATTTTTAATTTATTTTTAATTTTTAAATTTTAATTAAAATTTTAATTTTTACCTGTGAGGAATAATGGAAAGCTCAGTTTGCTACTATGAAAATTAGAAGTACACCGAAAAGGGCAGGTTTGAGGCAGCACTGCCTAAGCAGCCAGTCTGTCAGAATGGAGGAGCTGGGACACTCATGCACGTGTTTGCAAAGGGAAGAGGTCACCGGGCACAGCTGGGAAGAGCTTCTGTAGAGAGGACTGGGTCAGGCAACACTGAAGCCTGACTGTCTTGCATCTTTCCAGTCAGGAAGAGACAGGTTCTGCACAGGACTAGTCCTAGAGGCGATGCTCCCAGAAACATCCCTGTCATTTGCAGGGGCAGGGTGGTGACATGCAGGGTGGGAAGCTGCGGGGGTCAACTGGGAGCTCAGTCTGCCCTGCAAGAACACTGATTCCTTAGAGAGTATACGTACTTGGAAACTACTGGCAGGTGTGGGGAAGGGCTGTGGAGCTAGGGAAGGAGGCAGCTTCTGAAGCTCTCCAAAGCCACCCCCGGCTCCCTGCCAGCTACTGGGAATGAAAGGAACAAAACTTCTTGCTGTGCACCTGCATGTGGGTGTGACCTCAGCCTGCTCTTTATCCCACTGCTCACTCTGCCCCTGCAAAGCCCAGTCCAAGTCTACGTCGCTGGATCTCAGCCTCCTCATCCCCAGTATGGGAAAATGAACAATTAAAGCAGTACTACAGCTGAAGGTAGCTATGATTCCAGGTAACGTGTCACATCATCTGAAGCAGCGGGGAGTCTAACTGGAGAGAAACTAACCAACCCCTGCAACCAGGTCCTCCTCCGCCACTGAGGACCCTTCCCCATGCACAGTCTTGAGACAGTATTCCCCTGGAGCCAGAAGTCAGTGGGGATGGGGACGTCCACCGGACACTAGTGTCCTCTCCCTCAGGCAGGTGTCACACACACTCATCACGTGCATGGGGGACAGGACTCCCAGCAGGGCTCATGACCAGAATGTGAACTGGTGGGCTGGAGCCTAGGGCACACGTCCATGGCTCACCCCAGAATAAAAGAGGCACTTTGGTGTGCCATCACCTCCGCTCCCACACCCCACTGCCTCCCTGGTCATTGATGCAAAGGCATCCAGCTTCAAGACAAGCTGAAGTAATGCCACCAGTCTCTTTAAGGCCCTTCAAGGCCAGGTGAGACCCTTGTGGGCCAACGTATCAGCTGCTCGGGGTGGTGGAGGGCACAGTGTTGGAGCGGCTGCAAGTAACAGCCACCTGACTAGGCAAGTTCTTCTTTGGTCTACTTCCACTTCACATCCACCTGGCAAAGTAGGCATCGTCTCACTTGACAGATGAGGAAACAGAAGCTCAGAGAAGTAAAGCAGCTGGCCCAGCATCGTCACAGTCATAGGTAGGAAACGGATTTGAACCCAGGTGTCCTGATTTCAAAAATTGCTGCACCACACTTTTTGCAAATGAGCCACTTTGTGAATCAGGAACTTTCATTACAGGGACATATTTTTTGGTTCCCTCAAAAGATTTCCTGACTCCATTAAAAAATGCACAGGATTGGGTTAGGTGATCTGGATTTCAAGTCCAGGATTCCTCAACCCCAGGAAATCGACAAACTCCATAAAAGATGTGAGAGTCCCATTAGTGACTTCAATGGGAAAGCCTGAAGGTCAAGGGATTACAGCAAAAACAATGATTTACCATGAATTTCCTGAGTTGGAGTTATTAGGATATTTATTGTGGCCAACTTCTGAAGAAAATCTAAATGAATCTGGTCTCAGTTCAAGAGCTAAAAAGCAAACATGAAAAAACATGAAGATAATTTATAGATACTCATAAATTTGTCTTCTTCAAAGCCCAATTTCCTATAATAACAAGTCAGTTCAGGAGCGCAGCTTATCCAAGGAAAATAAAAATTAATTTACTTTTGATTTCCAGTTGACACTTGGAAAAGAAAATTACCAGTTTACACGAGAAGAACGATGTGCAAGTTATTTTGGCAGACTCTGAAAATCCAGACTAAAATGACCACAAGGAAACAAAAATCACATCTGAGCACCAAGAGGGGAGTCAAATGACAGTGGAGGCCAGTGCTGGCCCTCAGCTGCGGACAGAAAAAAGTGACGGTAGGCATGGGCCTCACTCTCACCATGGCTCTGCTCCAGTCTTTGTATCTAAAAATCTCAGAGCAGCAACCAGCTGACCCCAAGAGAGATGGGGTCTGTGGTGCTCCAGGAGCACAAAGACCATGGCTCAAGCCCACAAACGCACCTGGGCAATGGGGGCTTTTGGCAAGAGGCACCGGAGACCCTCCTTCCCGTTGGCTTACAGCTGGGCAGAGGAGTACCCTGGCAGTGGGTCCCTCAGCAGAAAGCTGCCCAGAACAACATAACTAAACATTTCAAGGGGGATGCCAGCTAACAACAAGGACAGCAAGAATTGTGCTCACCTCCTAAGCAACACCAGGCAACAAGGGCAAGCCCAAGTGGCTGCTTCTTTCTACCTATGTGTCCATACCATAGGGGATGAGACCCCACTTGTGACAGCAGGGCAGGCTGCAGGGAGAAAGTGTGTGAAACCTTGCCTGGCTTCCACAGAGAGGGCTGTTCTCAGCATTGACACCAACCCTCCTCCCTCAGGAGGCCAGAGGCAGGGAGGGACCTGTCCTGAGCCATAGCCTCTTTCAAAAGCCTGGGCATCAGGACATTTGCATGTCTCTGACTCCAGGTTCTTGAGGCTGTGATTTTTAGGGCTGCAGATAATACCATCCCCTGATTTCCTCCTTACATTTGCCTAACACAAATTCTGATAACATCTTCTCTTGCTACTTGGTATTTTTGGGTTTTCCTCATTCTGCCAGCTTATTCCTAAAGGAACTCGTCGGGAGAACAGCTTTCACCTTAAAAACACAGTTCCATACAGCGTAGGGCTCTATAAATTTAATCTCTAATCCCACATTTGACCTTTGTTTTGGGGTATTTCCAACACATCAGGAAGACAGAATTGCATTCATGGGTGGAAACAAGTACCAATGACTTTGCCTAAAGACTTAGTGTAGCATTTATTTTCTTAATACTACCAGAAGTTTATATATTACAACAAATCAGCTGTATGCCATATTGCTGAGCCACTTCTAAATACAAAATGTGCACATTTTCCCAAGAAAGCTTTTGCATAATACTCTGTTGTGATTCATGTATGCTTCTTAAATGTTTTATGCCCCCTTTACATTTTATCTCTAGCTCAGATTAGAATCTATTGTTTTGCAGTCCATAAATAGTATATCCTTCAAACTGTACAAGGAAAACAGAAAAATAGCTAAAGAGGATTCACTAAATTTTCAGTTCAAGGAAACTATTGTTTCCACCAGAATTATAAGCAACCTAGGACCAACAGAACAGAAAATAACGATTCTCTAATTATTCATTGCAGTGCTTAATGATCACTGTAGAAACAGAAGCATTTGTTTATGAACAAATGAGGTGGGCAAGGGGGAACAGAAATACCAACCACCAATGGCTGTTATGTTGCATGGGTACTTAGTACTAATTCAAATGCAGTTCCAATCCTTCACTCACTTGCTCACTCATTTGCTCACTCACTTGCTCACTCATCTATTTGCTCACTCACTCACCCATCTACTCACACTCAAACACCCACTCACTCACTCACCCACTTACCCTCTTATCCATTCACTCATTCACTCACCCATCCATTCACTCATTCATCTGTCCACTCACTCACCCATCCACTCACTCACTCACTCATCCACCCACTCATTCACTCACTCACTTACCCCATCCATTCACTCATGCATTCACCCATCCACTCACTCATTCATCTATCCACTCCTTCACCCATCCACTTACTCACCCACTCATCCACAGACTCACCCACTCACTCACTCACCCATCTCCTCACTCACTCATTCATCCAACCATGCACTCCTTCACCCATCCACTCACTCACTCACCCATCCACTCACTCACACTCATCCACCCACTCACTCACCCACTCACTTACTTATCCATCCATTCACTCATTCATCCATCCACTCAATAAACCACCTGATCACTCACTCACCCAGCCACTCACTCACTCATCTAACCATTTATTCACTCATTCACCTACTCACTCATCCATCCATCCACCACCCACTCATTCATCCATTCACTCACTCATCCAACCACATACTCACCCAACCATCCACTTAATCACTCACTCACTCACTCACCCATTCATTCACTCACTCATCCATCCACTCACTCATTCACTCACCTGCTCATTTATCCACTCACTCATTCACTCAAGCACTCAACCATCCACTCACTCACCCATCCACTCCCTTGCCCATTCATTCAAGCACTCATCCACCCACTCACTCACTCATCCATCCATTCACTGATGCAACTGTCCACTCACTTACCCATACATCCACTCACCCATGCACTCACTCATCCATCCATTCATTCACTCATCTGTTCACTCCCTTTCCCATTCCATCACTTACTCACCCATCCACTCACTCACTCACCCACCCACTCACCCATCCACTCACTCACTTATCTACTCCCTTACCCATTCACTCACTCACTCATTCACCACTCACCCAGTCATTCATTCACTCATTCACTCATCCCTCCACTCACTTTTTCATTCATCCTCTCACTCACTCATCCTTCCACTCACTCATCTATCCACTCCCTTGCCCATTCACACTCATTCATCCAATCACTCAACTCATTTGTTCATTTATATATTCAATCACGTATAATTTACTCACTTATTCATCCATTCGATCCTTCTCTCACTCTCTCATTTACTCACATATGCATTCACTCATCCATTCAACATTTCTCAAATATCTTGTAGGTTCATTGAACTGTGACAGGCTAAGTTTCACAAGCAAGATAAAGATGGAAAAGAAATAGTCACTACCCCCAAGCAGTCTGTGGTGTAGTAAGGAGTCAGGCACACATGACTATCACACAACGAACTTTTAAGAAGTCACATAAAAAGTTATAAACAGGAGCTATGGGAACACAGAAGGGCAATTAATTCTAACCAAGTTTACTGTTGGAACCTAAGGTAACTTTAATGGAGGAGATAACAGTAGAGCTCCTCATAAATATGATTTTGTTCTGAAAAGTGGAGCAACAGAAAGGATGTAGCAAGCTCATCCCACATTCTAGCTCCTTAATTCAGTTCCTGTGGGCTTCCACTTTCCCCTTTCCAATGGGAACATTCTGATGAAAGTGCAACACACAGTGATCACTCTGTGTCCTTATCTCATTGTCACATGTGACCACTCTTTCCTTCCTAGCTACATTCCTATCCTAGCTGGGCTAACTCCACCTCCTCCTGACTTTTCTCTTGCCCCAGTGGCTGCTTCCTCAGTCCCCTCCCACACCAACATGTTGAAGTGCACCAGGTTCTGCTGGTATTTTACCCCTCTCTCTAGTGACCCTCCAGTCCCATGGCCTTAAATACTGTCTCTGTGAAAAATGACAATAAAAGATATAGCACAAACAGGTACGAGGCAGAGATTGAAAAAGGGTCCTTTTAACAATGATACTGGGACAACAGGTATAGACCAGGACTGTCCTGGGAAAACAGGACCATGTTGTCACTCTTTCTAAATGCCACTGACCAACTCCAATAACCCATGTCTTTAGCTTGTATAACCCACTGACTATTTGACATATCTCCTTTGATGTCTAACAGGCACATCAAATTTCACATGTTCCAATTAGAAATTTTTATACTCCTTTTGGATATTTAGCAGTCTTTTCAGCTTTGGTAAAGAATATCAATAGCCATCCAGTTGATGAAGCCAAAAGTCTAGGAATTATACATGATTCACCTCTCCCTCATGCCAAACATCCAATGTGTCAATAAAATTTGTTGATCATTATTCCAAACAAATCCTATGTCTGTCCACTTATTTTCATCTCTACTATACAACCCAATCGAAATCATCGTAATTTCTCACCTGTGATATTGTAATCACCTATATCTGGTCATCTGCTTCCAAACTTGCCTCCCTCAGTCTTTTCCCTGAGCAGCAGTGAGCAAGATCTTTCTGGAGCAAACCCAATCAAGCTTTGCTCTGATTAAAGCCTTTCAATGACTTCCCAGTACACTGAGAATAAGATCCAAACTCCTTGCATGGACTGTGCAACCATTGAGGCTGTGTGGTTTTTGAAAATGCCAAGGTCATTCTCACCTTAGCACCTTGGCACCAGGTCTCTCCAACCTCAATCTTTCATCTTTGCTTGGCTGGCTCCTTGTTATCACTCAGATCTTTAGATATTGGCTGAGATAGCATCTCTTCAAGGATGTTCCCCAGTCACAAAACATGAAAATCACCATTTTGTCATTCTCCATTCTCCTTTCCTATAGTGTTAACTACTGGCATGTTGCCTGCCCCACATCTAGTTTTTTCTCTTTCTTTACTATTCAAGTGTAATTAATATACAGTGTTATATTAGTTTCAGGTGTACAATATAGTGTTTCAATAATTCCATACATTATTCAGTGTTCAATAAGATAAGTGTACTCTTAATCCCCTTTACCTATTTAACCCCCCTTCCCCACCAACCTCCCCTCTAGTAACCATCAGTTTGTTCTCAGAGTCTGTGTTTTGGCTTGTCTCTCTTTTTGTTTGTTTGTTTTGTTTCTTAAATTCCACATATGAATGAAATAATAGGATATTTGCCTTTGACAGACTTATTGAACTTAGCATGAAAAATGAAATGGCAAGACTGCATTCTTTTTTATGACTAAATAATATTCCTCTTGTGTGCATAGGCACATCCATATCACATCTTCCTTATTCATTCATCTATCAGTGGACACTTGGGTTGCTTCCATATTTAGGCTATTCCAAATAATGCTTCTATAAACATAAGGGTGCATACATCCTTTCAAATTAGTGCTTTCATTTTCTTTAGGTAGAATTGCTGGATCATGTGGTAATTCTATTTCAATTTTTTGAGAAAACTGCACAATGTTTTCCACAGTGGCTGCACCAATTTGCATTCCTACCACAGGGTTCCTTTTTCTATGCATCCTCACCACCAATTGTTATTTATTACATTTTCTAATTTTGGCCATTCTGACAGGTGTGGTTTTTAATTTGCATTTCCCTGATGACTAGTGATGTTGATCATCTTTTCATGTGTCTTTTGACCATCTGTATGTCTTCTTGGGAAAAATGTCAATTTGAGTCATCTGTCCATTTTTTAATTAGATTATTTCAGTTTCTCGTGTTGAGTTGTAAATGTTCTTTATATGTTTTAGATATTTAGATATATCATTTGCAAATTGGATACATAATTTGTAAATTATCTTATTTGATATGTCACTTGCAAATATATTCTTCCATTCAGGAGTTTGTTTTTTTATTTTGTTGATGGTTCCCTTCACTATGAAGAATAATCCTAAAACTTGTAAGACCCTGAATAGCAAATGCAGTCTTTAAAAAGAATAACAAAGGGGGAGGTATCACAATCCCAGGTTTCAAGATATACTCCAAAACTGTAGTACTCAAAACAGTATGGTACTGGCATAAAAACAGACACAGAGATCAATGGAACAGAATAGAGAGCCCAGAAATAAAGTCATGCTTATGTTAATCTATTAATCAATTAGTCTATAACAAAGGCTGGAGGAAAGACTGTATAGTTGGGGGAAAGGACAGTCTCTTCAACAAATGGTGCTGGGGAAACTGGACAGCCACATGCAAGAGAATGAAACAGGACCACCTTCTTTCACCATACACAAAAATAAACTCAAAATGGATTAAAGACTAAATGTGAGACATGAAACCATAAAAATCCTAGAAGAGAGCACAGGCAGTAACCTCTCTGGCTTCAGCTGTAGACACATTTTCCTAGACATGTCTCAAAAAAAAAGGGAAACAAAAAAAAAGAAAAATTAAACTACTGGGACTATACCAAAATAAAAAGCTTCCTCACATCTGTTTTTTTTTAAATTAATATTTCATATTTGTCACCCTCCTCTGCTCCTTGGAACATAAACTCTGTGAGAACAGGGGTATCCTCTTTGTGGTTCACCAGTAAGTGCAGGGGTAAAAATGGCACCCAGCAGGGCCCCATACATGTTGGTAAGTGGATGAATGGAAAGAGAGCAAAAGAGAGCTCAGGGGTTCTAAGTGCACCACAGGAGCCATGAGGAGCCGGGATGGGCCTATGATCTTGGGTCCATCCACACACTAAGAGTCCTGTCAGCCTCCAGGGATGGCCTTGGGCCTCTGGGCCTGTAGTCTCTAACTACCACAGAGTCCAGGCATCCCCCAAGGAGCCCTCAACAGGCACCTGTAGGAGGCGAGAGCTTTTCTTCCAAATACTCTGCCTAAAATATGATATCTCACCTCTTCTTCCATGATTGTAGCTTGGCTCTAATGGGCTAACTAGGCCATTATCATACGAGAATACAAATGGTCCACATTCTCCTTGTCACAAATCTTGACATTCTGAACCCAATTTCTCCAGTAGGCCCATACACCGAGAATCGCAGAACAGTAAGTCATGAAAGTCTGGCCCAGCCTCACAGAGGACAGGATTCCCTTTGGTTGCAATTATGATTCCCCAACGCTGACCTATAAAGTTTTCTGATGGCTGTTCCATCTCTGAGCAGACAATGTGAAGCAGAGAGGAAGCCTCTACTGACCTCTACGAGCCCCAGAGTCGGTGTCACAATTCCTTCTACATGTATTGTACCCTCGTCTGATGACACCAATGGTGAAAGAAAAGGAGTCCCCACTTTTGGCCTCAATGACCAAGCAACAGAGCAGGGAAGAGGGGCTTGAGAAACATGTCCTAACTGTCTCCCCAGGCAGGCCACTGGTGTGGATTACACCAGTTTCTTCTTCATTAAAAAGGAGACACAATGCCAGGGAGTGAAGCTGAAACAGAGGTCTATATGGGTTGATCAAATGCCCAGCTAGACCAGCACCAAGACAAAGCAGTTTTTGCAGAAACATACTTCCTTACACAGACTTATTTTCATGCACTACTGTTTTCCCAGTGCCCAGTACTGGCAATCTGTAGGTCTGGTGGCATTCGTGACATCTAAGGGTCAGGACCCCAGAGACTGATACACACAGATGGCACCCCACCCTTCAGTGAGACACCGGTACGAGAGAGGTTCTCAGCCCTATGGTCAGCACACTCACCCAGGAGCTTTAAGACTCCCCAAGTCCAGCTTCTACCCAGACCAAAGATACCAGAATCACTGGGGTAGGACTCAGGCCTGGGATTTCTGAAGCTCTCCCAGATAAGTCCAATGTACTGCCAAGCCTTGAGAGCTCTGGGAGAAAGGGACAAATAAAACAGGACAGCAACATGGAGGAGAGAGGAACTGATTCTGCCTGGAACAGGCAGACAAAATGACAACCAGACGAAATGAAAGGAAAGAGAATTGCTATTAAAAGGATAGAGAATAATGAACTCCAGTTCACAAATGTCTGACAAGACTAGAGAAACACATAAGCAGAGAAAAGAAAACTGGAAGATAACCAAACCAAAGACGAAAGAGTTTCAGAGGATGGGGCAGAGCACTGACAGATGCCACACAGAGAGGGTGGCCTCGATAGAAACCGAAGACTTGAGGGAACAAGATGTGTAAAAACCTGAGGTCTGAGGTGTACTCATGAGGCAAGGAAGGGGAGGGAGGAAGGACATTTTTTAAATCTGATTTTCTGATTTAAAAAAAAAAAATTGTTATAAAAACTCATTGCAAGAATTTTCTACTCCAGGAAACAAACTGAGGGTTTTAGAAGAGAGGAGGTTGGGGGGATGAGTTAGCCCAATGATGGGTTTTAAAAAAGGCACGTATTGAACGGAGTACTGGGTGTTATACACAAACAATGAATCTTGGAACGCTACATCAAAAACTACTGAAGTACTGTATGGTGACTAACATAATATAATTTTTAAAAAAGAATCTTCAAAAGATAAAAAGGAAAAAAAAAAAGACATTCCTTCTGCCTAGCAAAGGAAACCATCAACAAAATGAAGAGGCAAACTAATGGGAGAAAATATGTGCAAGTCATATGTCTGATAAGAAGTTAATATCCCACATATGTAAGGAACTCATTCAAGTCAATAACAAAAAAGAAGTCCAATTAAAAAATGGGCAGAGGGCCTGAATAGACTTTTTTTCAAAGGAATACAAATGGCCAGTAGGTACAATGAAAGGTACTCAACATCATTCATCATCAGGGAAATGCAAATCAAAACCACAATGAGATATCACCTCATAACTGCTAGAATAGCAGTCTCAAAAAGAAAAGAGATAACAAGTTCCATCAAGGATGTGGAGAAAAGGGATCCCTCTCAGACCATTGATGGGAATCAAAATGGTGCAGCCATCCTGGGAAAAGGTATGGAGGTTCTCCAGAAAAATAAAAATAGAACTACCCTACAGTTTAGGAATTCCATTTCTGGGTATATATTGGAAGGTAATGAAATCACTTTGTCAAAGAGATAGAAGCCCCCATGTTTACAGCAGCATGATTCCCAATAGCCAAGAAATGGAAACAACCTCAATGTCCATGAAACGACAGAATTTCCTTCTTTCTCGTGGCTGAATAATATTCCACTGTACATATATCACATCTTATTCAGCCACGAGAAAGAAGGAAGTTCTGTCGTTTGCCACAACATGGACGAATCCCGTGGACATTTTGCCAAGTGAAACAAGCCAGAAGAGAGGGGGCCTGGCTGGCTCAGTAGGTGGAGCATGAGAGTTTTGATCTCAGGTTTGTAAGTTCAAACTCCATGTTGGTTATAGAGATTACTTAAAAATAAAATCTCAAAGAAATGTTTTTTTTAAAAAGCCAGGCAGAGAAAGACAAATACTGCATATCCCTTATAAGTAGAATCTTAAAAGCAGGAAGACTAGGAGGAGTAGGAGGAGGAAGAAAAGGGGGAAGAGGAGGAGAAGGAAGAGACAGCTGTGGTGGTGTTGTCAAACTCATAGAAACCAAGTAGAAAGTGGTTACCAGGCAGGGGCTGGGGAGATAGAGGAAATGCAGAGGTTGGTAAAACCATACCACCTTTCAGCTATACAATGAATAATGTCTCCAGATTTAATGTATAATAACATGGTGACTATAGTTGATTGCACAGTATTGTATAACTGTAATTTGCTAAAAGAACAGACACTAAATGTTCTTTTTTTTTTTTTTTAAAGATTTTATTTATTTATTTGACAGAGAGAGATCACAAGCAGGGAGAGAGAGGGGAGGAAGCAGGCTCCCTGCTGAGCAGAGAGCCCGATGCGGGCCTAGATCCCAGGACCCTGAGATCATGACCTGAGCCGAAGGCAGCGGCTTAACCACTGAGCCACCCAGGCGCCCTGGACACTAAATGTTCTAATAAAAGATATGATAAATATGTGAAGTGATAGATGTGTTAATTAACTAAATGGGGGGAATCCTTTTCAAAGAAAAAAATTTTAGATAAAGAAACAAATTTATCAAAAAAGGCACTCCTAAAAAAAGAAAAAAAGACACTCCTAAAATATTTCTTCCAGTCTTTTCCCCCCCAATGCATACACATGGCACTGAAAAAAAGGGAGATCACACCACATAAAGAATTTTGTATCTTTTTTTTTACTTTAAACATTCCAATATCCTTCCATCCTTTATAGTGGCTTTGTCATTGTGACAAAGTTCTTCACGACTGAATAAATGAAACACTGCCTATTGTTGCTGTTTTGTTTGTTTGTTTGTTTGTTTGTTGGTTAGATTCTCCTGCGGAATTGCCAGATGAAAGATGATCTGTGCCTTTCCTAGATTTTGACAAACCGCTTTTCAACTTGCAAAAGTACAAACTTGCCTCATTCTTTTCATCATTGAATATTAACTAATTTTTGTAAATTTTGTACTCAAGGAGGACTCTCATTCTTAGACTTTGTACGCCTATTTTAAACATAAATTTTTAGTAATTCTTCCAATGCTCTGGAGAGTACACGTTGGCCAAAAGGAAGTTGCAGGTTGGTCTGGGGAGGAGGGGGCCTGACCGGAAGTGGATTGGGAGGTGGTGGGAGAGAGGCTGGAGGAGCTGTCCAGTCCCCAAAGAGGCAGATGACCTCAGGAGTCCAGAAGGAGGATGTGGCCTTGCAACAGGAGAGAAAGCCTCTTGGGCTTTAGGGAGGAGAAGGGCAACAGGAGAAAAGAGCTCAGAGGTGGAAAGAGAGAGGGACAGCAAACGTGTTTCCACCCACAGGCCTCCTGGGCTTGTGGGATAATCCATCATGCCAGCAATAGGGGAGACTGGAGGTGTGGAAGGTTTGAAACCAAGGTATAGAAGGACATATTTATCAATAAGCTAAAGTACTGGATGTAGGTCTACCCCTAGGGGGCTCCCCACAGATGGAGCAGGAAGAGGCCAGCGAGTGCAACCCTGATTTGGCATGCACAGAAACTGAGGTGTGCAGGTGCGAGGTGGGTAACCAATGGTTCCCCAGGAAGAAATGACAATGCCAGTGGAGAATCCTCAGGTGTAGCCCCTCCAACGTGTAATACAACAGCCCGAACTCGAGTAAGCAAATTAAGAGCAGGAATCTGGGCCAGAGGCTGGCAGCCCTGGAGGGACAAAGTGATTTATCCACCTTATTAGTCAGCAAGCACTCTGAGAACAACCTGGCGTCCTGCTTGTGAATCCCACTGCTAAACAGAAAACATTTCTGAGATAAGTAATCACGGCCAGACTCCCGGTGACCGGATGGCTCCTCACACCCGTGAGCCCACATTTTCCTAAGCTTCAAATCAGAAATTCTGGATGATACTATACTGTGAGAGGCCAACGCTTAGTTATGGATCTCTGGTGACGAGAGGCAGGTGGCTGTGGGAACAGCTGCCAGTTCCCTCCACTGGCACTTCTCTTCCAGCTGGAGCCCTGCGAGGGGAAACCCCTTCCCCCGAAAGCTACTGCTCCAACGAAGAATACGCCTGAACATCATCACCCTCCACTTGCCCCTACTTTTCCCTGTTTTCCTGGATGACCAAACCAGAGCCTCACAGCCCCACAACGCCACACCTTGCAAACAAGGTGTCTGCAGATTGACCCCACTTCCCTGGTCAGACTTGAAGGTCAAAAGAAGGTCTATGCTCAAAATGTCTTCAGAAAGGCAGGGTCCACTTGTTCTGACAAATTCTTCATTGGGTGGGGGTGGGGGGGCGCCTGGGTGGCCTAGTGGGTTAAGCCTCTGCCTTCGGCTCTGGTCACGATCTCAGGGTCCTGGGATCGAGCCCCACATTTGGTTCTCTACTTGGCAGGGAACCTGCTTCCTCCTCTCTCTCTGCCTGCCTCTCTGCCTTGTAATCTCTCTCTCTGTCAAATAAATAAATAAAATCTTAAAAAAAAAATTCTTCATAGGGGAAACGGCCCAGCTTTTCACTAGGAAGTCATCCTTACTCAGTTCATGTTTGTGTGAGGAGACAGAGACGTAACAGAGACTGTAAACAGTCCACTGAAAACCTAAGAAAATAAAAGCCCTCCCTTTGGTGCAAGAAATGTGTAAACGCTCCCCTTACAAAGGCCCCCAAGGACACAAAGGCCACGCAAAAAGCCAAAGCCAGTACTCTGTCATCCACTCACACCCTTTCACTGACTCACGACTCCACGCAGAGAACCCCCTCAGCGCCACATACTGGAGAACGGGTGGGGTCTGGGTGCGAATCTCAAGGCACCCATACCCTCAGATTATTGTGAGTGGGAGTGGGAGACTGACCGAGAGCGTCCCCGCCAGCCAGCTGGGAGCTCACGCCTTCCTGTCTTCCGTCCTGCCCCCTCTCCTCCTACAAGCACTCAGATGGACACAGACCCTCTGGAGACGTGGCGCCCAGCGGCGACCCCCTCCCAGGGACCTCCTCTGTGCCCACCCTTTTCCTCCCAGCCATTATTAGGGCTGCCTTGAAAGGAAGAAGGGATCACTGCACGAAGTACTTTACTATGACCTTCACATAAAACTACAAATTCACAGCCGCCAGGTAGAGGAACTCATATACCAACTGCTTTAAAGTCAGGAATTCTGACTGAAATTCTGCAGGAGAACAAGGACACTTTGACTTGACATTGCACAGCTATCCCTCCAGAGCTTAAAGATTAAGTTTTATTTTCACCATTATCAGAATACATAACAATAAGCAAATGGTGAAATACAGACCACAAAAAGTTTGTGTTAAGGAACCCCACATACCTGTACATGCTTTTGTTAGTGGCTGCCCAGCCTTCTCTCTGTGTATAGGTTTATAAGTTTTTTTAATATCATAATATCAGGGTATATACCCTTCGATATCCTGGGTTTTTTTTTTTTTATATACTTGATCTTAGCCAAAAGGCCGAGAAGTGATATCCTGATTTTTTTTTTTTAAGAGCCAACACTTTCCTGCTGAGTTAGTCTTAGTAAAAATGATTTTAAATTAGATGTGTAACATTGAACTAATTGATATTCAGTAGTTTATTCAGCAATCCCCATACTATTAATAAATAATTTGAGGTTATTCTTTCTTTTCTGAAACTTCATGTAAAAGGTGTTTAGGTTTTGTGTTTCTTTATTTTGAGGATTATTTTCTTACGGCTGATCCCCACATGTATTGGCTAGGTCACAGACATGGATGTTTGAAGGGTTTTCAGTTCCAAAAGGATTAGTGACTGACTTTTGACCAAAACCTTTCCAAGACTTATTCTTTTTAACATTCTTTGTTAATTTGACAGTTAAGAAATGGCATTTTATTTTTTTAAGTGTATACCTCTTTGATCACATAAATCAAACATTTTTCCTTAGGTTGTCATATTACCAAGATCAAATCTTTTCCAGCACTAATTATTGTCACTTCCTCTATTATGAATTTGTAAATTATTTATGTAAAATTCTTTGCTGCTTTTTATAACCAGTCTTTGGTAGTTTTAAACAACCGCTTTTAACAAATTCTTCTATTAAAAATATTAACTCATAGAAATATACTCTAAATATTTTTTCCTCATGAATATTTTATTCTTTTGTTTAACTGTTTTTTTTAAAACTTGTTTTTAATATTGCATGTAATCAACATGACAACACTATTTTCATTGGTTGCCTTGGCCCCCTTTAAAGTTTGGAAGGGTATCTTGTACTAGGCTTTGATTCTTCTGGTCTTACTGTGGCCTAGCATTTTAATATTTTACTCTTGGGCCAGTTGAAATTTATTTGGGGGCTGCTTCTGCCCATCCCCTGGCTATAGTCTGGACTTGCCACCTGAGCCCATAAGCCCAGGTCATCCACAAGCTTTACAACCTGTCATAGAAACTGTGGTTTTGACCTTGGATCCAAGCCCTGAACTGTGTGTGCTGTGTCTCCAGGCTCATGAATCTGGCCCATGTCATTTTTTAGCTATAGCATCCATCTGCAGAGAGGAAAGAGTGCCATGGAAGTAAAAATAAAGTAAGGGGGCAGGGAAGGGTCATTCAAGATTTCCTTTTCTCAACCTTGACCTTCAGGTGTCTTTGATTTTTATTTATGCAGCTTCTTTTAATGGTAGCATTGAACAGCACTGTCTTGCTTCTAAACAAAACAGAGCCAGCATGCCTCCTCATCTTCAACCAAGTGTATGCAAAGGACTAGCCATAACGAAATACTTTGTTTCCAAATATGCAGGGACTCAGGAAGATTTTTTCTGCTTCCTAAAAAGCATGGCTCACCATCATGTGCCTGTGGTATATTTCAGGGAGGAGAGAGCAGGAATAACAAACTGTTTGTTTGTTTGTTTGTTTATCTATCTATTTATTTGGAGAGAGAGTCAGAGATAGCAACAGTGAGCATGAGCGAGCACAAGTTGGGAGGAGAGGGAGAAGCAGACTACCCAATGAGCTGGGAGCCCTGGGAGCCCAACATGGGGCTCAATCCCATGACCCTGGGATCATCTGACCTAAGCTGAAGGCAGATGCTTAATCAACCAGCCACCCAAGTGCCCCATTAATGAACAATTTACACCAATAGTTGGGAATTGGTGTTGTTCACTGGTGGTGTTTCCTGATACACAGGAGAGAGAAGGACATCATACAGCACCCCCAGAAGGCTTTGCTGGGAGAACTCACAGGTGCTGCTGAAAGCAGGCACCTTCTGGGGCATCACCTCACATCCCTGACTACAGAAACATCCTGATCCCTCCAGCCCAGAGGAGTCTGGTCTTTAATACAAGGTCCAAAGTAACACTGTCACCGGGAGCCAGTTTTCAATTCCAGATTTTTCTTTCTGGAATTGTGCCATGGAAGTAACAGCTTGAAAAAAATGCCCCCCGCCCCGAAACAAATCATTAATCTTGGAGAGGTTTAAGTCTTAAACAGGCTTAATGCATATTACAGTAGGTCAAGGAGAAACCCCACAGCCTCCCAAAATAAGGGCAGTGCAATTTATTTTTGTAGGGTTAAGAAGTTCATAAGGTTGAAAAGGTGCAGGGACTGGGGGCAGTGGAGGGGTCACCCTCAGAAGCAGGGTGAATATAAAGACTGAAAAGAATGGAAGGTGATGCATGGTAATAAGTCACGTAAATGCTATCACCAAGCTCACACTTCCCCCAAGGACACCTGACCACAGATCGCTATAGTAGTAGACATGTATACCCTCCCTCTCTCCCTCTACTGACCCCCAAAACAGCAAAAACAAAACAGACAACAGCCTTGTAGGCCCAATGCCCACAGCATCTCTCACACTCAGCTGTAGACCCTCCTCTTGTCACCTTTAGCCTGTCTTCTCTAGTCCAGGTGACCAAATGGTCTGGCCTGCCCATGCACACCTGTCATTCTAGCAAAATCCTGATTGTATGGTACAAGCTCACCCTACTCAGCCACCAGATAAAGGGTTAGATGAGATTAGGACTCTCAGACTGGGGTCTTTGGAGGCCCCTGGAGATCACTGGTTGTAGAGGAAGAGGAGGAGGAAAAGGAGGAGGGGAGGGAAAAGTAAGCTTCCACAGTCAGGGTCCTTGTCCCCTCCCCCTACTTCCCAACTTACATCTCCCAGAACCACTCAGAGTTTGTCTATAGTACACGCCAACTTGCCTTATAAGCTTTCACTTAAAGGAAGGGTTCTTCTGCTGCAATGTGTTTGGAAACCACAGGCTCCAGCCTCCAAGAGAGCTCCCAACTCCAAAAAGTATCACTCTGCCCTCTGGTTTAAAAGTTCTGCCTCCTGCGAAGGAAAACATGGTGGCCAAAGGCCCAAAAGCCCCAAAAGCCTTCTAAACTTTGGGATCAGGAGACAACAGGCACCACTGAGGGAAGGCACTTGCCTAACACCCCCAACACATAAATGTATAAAAGAGAACAGAATCATTTTGCCTTGAGCCCTTCAGAATCTGAGGTGGTAACAAGGACTGTGCAACACTATTGCATTTCTCCTCTTTCCAAGGTGCATGTTTTGGCTGAATTTCCCCAGGCAGTCAGCTGTGGTCACATCATTTGTTTCAGCAAAGGTCAGTGGATATGGCATGTGTCACTTTGAGAGCCCAACTGCTATCTGCCATATTCCCCTCTCATCAGCCCTTGCCACTGGGCACAACAAGCAAGAAGCAGGGCCCCTCACCTTCTGAAGCACACACAGTAGGAACAACAAATAAACTCATATTGTTTTACACAGCTAAGCATAAGGGCTATTTGTTACTACAGCACAACAGAACCCATCCTAACCATCTAGAGATATTTCAGATGAAATAGAAGCAACTCATTAAGAAGATTCTGTGTACTCTAGCAAAGTGTTTCCTAAAGTTGGTTCCAAAGAGCACTGGCTCTGTAAGACATTCATCATCAAATACATTTAGAAAAAAATATCTACTTCATCTCTCTCCTGAAGGGCTATAAGTTTTAGATCCTAAATGTACCACAATAAAGAAATAGTTGAACTTCATTTAACCTAAAGTTTTCCTACATGAATCTGACCAGGGAATGTGCCTTTCATGGCTCTCCTACCAACAACCTGAAAATCACAACTGCAGTCCCTTCAGAAACCATAGAGATGAGTATCAAGGCTCAAGCTTATTTAAGAATAGTTAACCAATTCAAAGATTTTAACGGCCTGGTTACAGTATTATTTTTAAGATATATTTATTTATTTTAGAGAAAGAGCATGAACTGAGGCAGGGGCAGAGGGAGAAAGGGAGAAAGAGAATCCTCAAGCAGACTCCCCACTGAGCATGGATCCCAACATGGGGTCCAATCCCAGAACCCTGAGATCACATGACCTAAACTGAAATCAAGAGTTCGATGCTTAACTGAATAAGCCACCCAGGAATCCCTACAATATTATTAATATCATGCTATAGCTACTTTGGAAAGCAATCTGCCAATTTCTTTTACAGGTATCATATACTCACTATATGATCCAACAACTATTCTCCTAAATGTCTGACCATATGAAACAGATACCTATATTAACATAAAATCTTTCATGTGAAGTGTTGACAGTTACTTTATTAACAACTGCCAAAAACTGGAAATGACACAAGTGCCCTTCAATGTTGAGTAGAGATACCACTGTAGTTCATCCATATACAGGAATATCACTCAGCAGTGAAAAGGGACAGATTCCTGGTAGACACAACAGCACAGATAAATCATGAATGTGGTAGGCTAAGCAAGAGAAGCCAGACTCAGAGACTATATACCATGTGATCCCATTTATATGACATTCTGGAATACCCAAAGCTACAGGAACAACAACTGATCTGTGATGGACTGCCAGGGGCTGGGGATGGAGGAAAGCGTGACAGCAAAGAGACAGGATGGAATGGCTCAGAGTTTTGTATCTGGATTATGGTGGTGGTCCATCCCCTGCAATTATTTGTTAAAATGCACAGCTCTGTCAACCAAAATATGTGAGCTGCTGCACATAAATTATACCACAATAAAACTGTACTACTAACCTGGGTTCAGGAGTAAAATGAAGAGCTGGATGTGTTTAAGGGACCCCTTTAAGCATCATCAGGGAAAATTCAGAGATCCTGGTCTCCATCACCTTTATTCCAATTTACTCATCTTTGCTCAGCCAGGATGATCCCACAGTTCTCTAAAACATACTGTTAATCACTTCATTCCAAAAAAAAAAAAAAAGGGGGGGGATAGACAGGGTAGAAGGAAAGGACAGCAACTCACAGCTGGCATCATTTTATGCATAATGATAAAGGTTCTTGTGAAGTGCAATTATGTCTCACGTCTCCTCTGTCAATCCTCACAAGCATCCTCACAAGACAGGCATAAGTATAATTATCTCTAAATTATAGACAGGAAAACTAGGGTTCAGACAAGTCAAGCAACTCACCCGGATCACACAGTAAGTGGTAAACAATAACTTGAACCCACACCCACACATCTAGCAATTCGATATTATCTTTCAAGGATAAAAACTTCATACTGCTAGGATGGCTATAAACAGTACAGATAGTAATACGTGTTGGCAAGGATGTGGAGAAATTGGAACTCTCATACATTGCCGGAGAGGAGGATGTAAGACGATGTAGCCACTCTGAAACAGTGTGGCAGTTCCTCAAATAGTTAAGTAGAGTTACCACATGAGCCCACAGTTCCACTCCTGAGGTTACACCCAAGAAAAATGAAAACATAAGGGCACACAGAAACTTATACATGAATATTCATAGCAAAATTAATCATGATAGTCAAAAAATGGAAACAAGTGTCTAAATGTCCAATGACCGGATGGATAAATGTGATACATTCATACTGTGGAATAAGATTTGGCAGTAAAAGGAACAAATGTTCTAACGCTGATTGCGGTGGTGGCCACACAACTCCAAATATACTGAAAGCCATTGGATCATATACTGTAAGTGGGCGAATTATGTGGTATGTGAATCATATCTCTATAAGGCTATTTTTTTAAATGGCATTTACTTACCCCCGTTATAGTAAATTCTACATTACTGAAACTGAGTAAGAGGGGAACAAGGAATAAAAGACAACAATAAATCCCAAATGCTCTGTAGCTACCTTTAGAATGCATGGTAGGATTTAAATTAGAAGCCAACTAAAAATATTAACTATATTTTTACTCAGGCTAATGTTAAAATTAGTATGTAGTCCTGAGCCACATGTCAGCAGAGAGTAGGGGAGGCAGCCTAGTTAACTAGCAGGTAGAAAGAAACCCATCACAGAATAAAGAAATACAGAAGAAACCCCCCATGGAAGAAATCTATGAACAGATAATGATATTCACCCTCAGTAAATGTTTCTGGAAACAGAATTCAAGCACGACCCATTAGAACATTGCTGAGACTTGGTCGGCACGAGGAGAGAACAGTAACTTACCCCAAAAGACACCAATCTAAGGATGTCAGTGCTAACGCAGCTGATAACTGCATTAACCTTCTCCTATGGAAGTTATTTTTTATTGTAACACACTTGTCAAAATGTCATCACATTAGCCTGCCTGTCCCACATCCGCCCACCGATCCCTCTCAGCCGTGGAAGAAAGAGCAGTAATTAAAGCAGGAAACAGCCCCTGGATGAGTAACTGCTCTCGCCTGACAGTCCACCCGAGACTCCTACAAAAATGCTCTGAAGAGGCCCCTCCTGGAGGGGAGACAGGTGGTCATGCGCACACAGGTGAGGAAAGCACCCAAGGCCTCTTCACGGTCATGGGCAGCGAGCAGTAATTACCTCCCAGAAACCAGCTCTCCTGCTCTGTCTGAATGCCGACACTCAGAAACTGTGAGGATTAATTACACATAACGGAGGGCACTTCTGTTCCACACGGTCAGCCTAATTCCTACCACAGATGAGTTTGACCTTTCCTGCCCTCTGGCATGTGCTGAGATGGGAGAAGCCCTCAGAGGGACACTGAATGGCCAAGGAATTCCCAGACCGGGAAACGAAAATGGACTTTTTTTGTCTTCTTTAAAAACAGGTAAATATGTTTAATGAATAAACAAAATGTGCAGCGTACATATGTAGCGAAATGTTATTCAGCCTTAACAGGGAACGACATTCGGACACACGCTACAAGCAGACAACCCTTGAAGACATTATGCTGAGTGAAATAAGCCAGTCACCAAAAGACAAATGTTGTATGAGTCAACTTACATGAAATATCAAGATAGATTAGCCACATCTTATTTTCTGTATCCTGACGCTCCACACCTGGGGCCCTGTAGACCCTGGAGGGACTGCCCCACGCAGGGTCAGCCAATTTCTAGATGGTAAAGGAGATGCCTGTGAATATGCCTCCCAAATGCAAACCAGCCAATCCAGTGTCCACATGCCACCAGCTCCTTTTTCAAGTTCTCACCCTCCACCTCTCCTGGTCACCCCCGGGCCAGGTCCCAGATAGTGAGGGTCAGCCCCCGTGCCCCAGAGCCCACCAAAGTCACTCCATAACCTGATCGTCAGCCCACTCACTCTGCCTCAGCCCTTCCTTCCCCAGAATCTGCAACAAAGTCTCTTGTTCCCAGTCACCCTGCTCCCTCTGCCTCCTGATGGGCCCAGAGCTTCTGTGGGGCTCCTCATGGTATAGCATGGAACTAGCTATCTTTTCAAAGGCAGTCCCACCCTGACCCTCTGGCCTTACTGTACCTGAAGAGTAATAAAGCCTATATTAAAACACTGAGAAGAGTCAGATTCATAGAGAGGGAAAGTAGAATGATGGTTGCTGGGGTGCTGAGAGAAGGGTATGGGGAATGACTCCTTATGAGGATGAAGTTTCAAGTGAGGAAGATGAGAAAGTTCTGGAGATGGATGGTGGTGATGGCGGCCCAACAATGAGAATTTCTCAGTGCCACTGAGCCATGCACTTAACATGGCTAAAATGGCTTCTGTTGTATATATGTATACTGTACCACAATAAAAACAAACAGATGGCTAAACAAACAAAAGGAACATAGTATGTACCCGTGACACAAGTTGATGAGAAGAAGCACACTTTATCCCCATGGCCTTCCTCCCCAAAACCCATAACCCCAGTCAAATCATGAGAAAACATCAAATGCCCAGGTAAGGGACTTTCTGTAAAACACCTGACCAACACTCCTCCAAACTGTCAAGGTCATCAAAACCAGTGACAGTCTGAGAAACTGTCACAGCCTGGAGGCGGCATGGAGATGAAACATGCTGGAATGTGGTGTCCAGGATAGCGTCTTGGGACAGAAAGAGGACATGAGGGAAAAGCTAAAGAAATCTATATAAAGTATGGCTGTTAGTCAATGGTAATGGATTGAGTGTACCATATTAATGTAAAGTGTTCACAGGAGGGGCAGGGGGATGTGGGGTACATGGAAATACTCTCTACTCTATTCATAGCTATTCTAAAATAAAGGGTTATTAGAAAGAGAGAAGGGGTGGCATGTGAGAAGGGAACACACATCTCCACACACCCTCAGACTAACAGAGATGTCGTCTACAACACAATTTATTGCACCTGCTCATTAATGAGACAATAAAAGCCCTTGGGGAATAAACACGCACAGTGTAACACCTGCCACCAAGCACATTCCAGGGACTGTGAAGGCCGCTGATTGAATTTCTGACAGTACTATAAGCGAGTGGCACAATGTTTGCCAAACATTGCAAGTACATAATGTGAAAAAATTTAACCATTAGAGACTGTCTGTATATAGCAGAAAAGAACCAAAGTATGATACTGGACACACAGAGCAGTGTCCAGGTACTGCCTTCCTGCAAGGACAGGAAAGTGCCGAGAAGCCCCCCACTCTTTGCCACCCATGACAAACACAACCTGCATGTCCTTCGGAGCCAGGACAGAACCAAGGCATGACCAGTATCTACCAAGCTGGGGTCCCTGGGAGGAAACCGAGGGCACCAGGGGTGATGGTCTCATCCATGACCATCCAGGGGTGATGGTCACACAGGTCAGTGTGATCACAGATGTTTGGATCAAAGGAAGAGCGCTTTGGATTCAGAGAGGGACACTGGGCGGGGGACCTGCCCAGGAGAAGGGCAATCAGGTTGGACCTTAAAGGGTTTTGTAGAACTCTGATGCAGGCAAAGGGGTGGACAATTTGACCAGCAGAGAGAGCAGCCTGGGATAAAAGGAGGGCTCCCAGAGCATACCAAGGAGCCAAGGTGCAGCCAGGCTAGCTCGAAGGAAAGCCTCCATAAACAGACACTCACGGAAAGTCGGTGGTTTCCCAGGGAAACATGTATGATGAAGTCAGACCCAGGAAGTCCCACATTTAATAGGCCCTGATTTTTCCCACTGTCTCCATCCTCAGAACCTCCTTACATTTTGTTTTTACTTGACTTGTGCCTCTTTTAAGGCCCCTTAGTGTGGTAATTTCCTAGAGTGCACACGGATGGCCCAAATGCCTCCGACCTGCCTGGCATTCATTTCCCCTCTTTTTGGCAACAGTCACCAATTTTCCCCTGTACACCCTCTTCCCCTCAACCCTCTGACCTCGAGGCCTGGGTGAAATCCCCATGATTTCCAGACGAAGCCCAGGACCTTACCCTGAGCCAGCTGCTGCACAGTCACAAGCTCTCACGACCAACAGAGTGAATCCCATGTGTTCTGCAGATGCCTCCAGAAATACCCAAAAGTCTTCCAGAAAGAAGACCAAAGCTCTATACCACCCTGCTCCCATGAAAACGACCCCAGAGCTGCCATGTCATCACAAGGAGTCCCAGACGAGGCCCGGCGCTGGAAAGAAACTCCGTTTGTTGTATCACCTGGGCCCTGAATCTGGCAGACACCACCTACCTTCAGGACATTCAGTCTCTAAGCCACTACATCACTTGCTTTCTTTTTCCATTTGGGCAAATCCAAGCAGGTTTTCTATCTCTTCCAAGTGTAAAAATCCTGGTTCACTTCTGTAACCAAATATTTCTTACTAAGTTCCAGAGCTCCTTGAAGCATCACGTGTGTCACACACCTCTGAGGATTCCCAAAGAACCGGCAGGGGGCTGTCTGTGCCATGAATCCTGTAAGCATCCAGGACAGCACTGAGCTGGGTCCCTGTGAGTACAAGCACAGCAGGGGATGGAGATGTGGGAAGGAGCAGCGGCTCCAAAAAGAAACAAGGAAAAGCTAAGAGAGACTGAGACACAAAGTCATCCTAAAGAACAGGAAAGAACTTAAAAGGGCTTATCAGAGACTGTTGCTCCAAGCAGAACTTGAAGCTGGGTTTATGAACCAGGAAGAGAGATAATAGCTTCTATTTGGTAAAAGATGTCTCCCCCATGTCCTCCCAGAAAAGAGAAAGTAGTTTGTTCTGAATCCAAGATGACAAGCTATAGTCGGGTAGAAGAATTGATTAGGTCTGTTTTTCATGACAAAGTAATATGCTACTATTAAAATCACATTTTGGTGATTCACTGTGGCTAGCTCCCACAACAGGAGATTAGAATAGGGTCTCTTTAAATGCAAACTTGAACCTCACTGGTAAGTACTAAAGCTAAATCAAGGACAAATGCGTGGACCTGCTCCTATCCCTTTCTGTAATATTTATAGGAAAGAAAGAAGCAAATTTCTCATTTTCTGAATTCAAGCAGAAAGGTAATTTCAGCTGCCTCACTGGCAGGTCCCGCAAAGGGGCTCAGAGTATCCCACATGGGACACCTGGCTTTCAGATGAACCAGGTGACGGACTTAAGTCCCTGGCTTTCAGGAAGAAACTCCACAGTGAGTGTCTGCATTAACCAGGCCCACCAGGTGACTCACAATGTCCTTTCAGAGTGAGTCATCTGTATAAGAACTACTGGGAAATTGGTTAAAATTTCCTGCCTCTGAGACAGGTTGGGTAGAATCCAGAAACCTGCACTATGAAATCACCCTCTGCCTTTCCAGGTCTGTCCACCCAACAGAAGGTACAGGGGCATGAGAAGTACCCAGCCTGACCAAGCCTTTAGTAAACCTTTCAATATTCCTATTTAAATAGAGCTCTTTCCATCTCCAGTAGCCAAGAATGAGATGAGACAGAATCCAGAGCTAGAAGAAATCTTTGAACCTCACTTCACGCCTGAGGAAACTGAGACCCCAGAAGTCACGGGACCACTGTGACATCACCCAGCATGCTCAGGCACCAGGATAGGTGACATAGAGGCAGAAGCTCCAGGCAAGGCATCAGAAAGTCCTAGCTCAGCCACTGCCTTCTTCCAGACCTCAGCTTTGCTTCACATCCACAAAACACCTGTTAAAATCATATTAGACATATTAAAAAGGAAGAAAAAGGTCATGTCACACTTCCCTATCTATTGGGGTATCCATGACTCATGTGTGGCTGTTGCTGTTGCAATTTCAATTTTAGTGGATTTAAAGTAAATATAATTACAATCTAGTTCCTAAATCTCACTAGCCACATTAGACCAGCTCAGTTGCCATGTGTGGCTAGCGGCTTCTGCACTGAACAGAGCAGACAGAAAGCAATTCTACCACTTCAGAGAAGCACAAGCTTCCCAGAGGGCCTCCCAGACCCAGTTATAGAAGAAGAAAATGTAGGTTAAAGGAGTGAACTCCGCATGCAACTGAAAATCTGCATGCAAGTTGACAAATCTTATTTATCCAATATCTGACATATAGTTTTAGTGTCACTAATAGCAATACCCCCAAAAAAATCTGGTTCGCTAAGTAAAAATCTGATTGTAATATGTTCAGTAAGCTATGCAAGCAAAGTTGACTCTCACTAGCCACACTCCCCCTATATGCCCACACACATTTGACTGGATCTGCCCAAGAAGATGCAGCAATGAGAGACCAGGGCTCAGTTTCTCTTTGTGTAAATGAGTATGGCCCTATACCAGCTCTAATTTTCTATACGCTTCTGTGCCGAGCTGACACATTTCCCTTCTTCCACAAACATGCACTGAGCACTTGTATGCGCCAGCAGATATGATAACTATACGATGCACACAACCACACTGTCACACTGTCACACTGGATGACAGAGAGGCAGGCAGGAGGGTGTGGAGAAGCTGCAAGGGGGCCCTCTATCAGGCCGAGTGCCTGCCTAATGTGTCCACATGGGCTCTTGGCCCTTGAAAGACTCTGAAGTAGAGTGGACCACTGAGCATGTGGCTATGTCCCCCAGGCTGCTGAGAGGAGAGAAATCTGACAGCTCATGTCCAGCTGCTGAGCTAGAAGCTGACCTGGGTCAGCTACCCCTCCAAAGGGGACCAGCTGAAATCATGTGGGAATCAAAGCACTTCACAACTCGGTCAAAGCCAGCCCACAGCAGCTTCCACAATGCTCTGATTCCTCAAGAAGGGGAGACAAACCCACAACAGCAGTTCATCAGGGGGGTAGAGGATGAACAGGGCTCGGGGGCTCTGAAGTCCTAGCAATAATCGCTTGCTGGTTCTGAGGGCATGTGTGACTGTGTAGGGGATAGCAAGAGAGGGAACGAAGCATTCAGGACCCTTCTCAGCAATGGTCTTGTTTGAGGTGAGAAGGGGACCGCCACATCCCTGGCCTCACTCCAGCCACTTCCTCCCCACGTGCTATAGACAGAGAAGCAGCAGGGCTGTGGTGCCAGCCCTTGGCCGCCCCACAGGATCAGGGCATCTGGTTCACGGGACCCACCTGTTCACGGAGAGGCCGACGTTGTTCACGGGACCCACCTGTCTTAAAGTGGATTATAGGCCATGATGGAGAAAACTGAATTGTTTAACCAAGCTCGATTAACGCCAGACTATCCATTATAGACTCCCAAAATCTCATATCCAGAAAGCTAATAACACATACTGACATAACGTTTAGTTGATTTAATTTTTTCCATTCAAAATTAACATAGTCTTTCTTTTCTTTAGAATGTATTTGTATAAACTTGCCTACTGATCTTTCTTAGAAACAGGTGTACCATTCAGATACTGTTCTTTCTATTTCAGAAAAAGTGTGATAAAATACTGAGGGTTGCTGGGGGTGGGGACTGGAATAGGGTGCCTGGGTTATGGATACTGGGGAGAGTATGTGCTATGGTGAGTGCTGTGAAATGTGTAAGCCTGATGATTCACAGACCTGTACTCCTGGGGAAAATAATACATTATATGCTAATAAAAATAACTTAAAATTAAATAAAATAAAAATGAAATATATATATAGATACAAACACACACACACACACACACATACACGTACATATATATGAATGACCTAAAATTTACCATTTTAACTACACAGTTCAATGCCATTAAGTACATCAGTCCTGTTGTGGAACCATTATCACTATTTCCAGAGATTTTTCATCCCCCCCAAACAGAAGCTCTGTCCCCACTAATACTAACTTCCCATTCTCCCTCCTCCACACCCCTGGGAAGCTCTCTTCTCCTTTCTTTTTCTATAAATTTGACTACTCTAGGTACCTCATAGAAGTGGAAGCATACAGTATTTGTCCTTTGGTGTCTGGTTTATTTCACTTAGCAAAAGTCCTCAAAGTACATCCAAGTTTAAGCATGTGTCAGAATTTCCTTCCTTTTGAAGGCTGAGTAATATTCCACATATATATACACACCATATTTTGCTTATTCATTCATCTATCAATGGACACCTGGGCTGCTTCCACATTTTAGCTATTGTGAATAATGCTGCTCTGAACATGGGTGTACAAATCTCTCTAACTATTCAAGGTATATACCCAGAAGTGGGATTCCTGGATCATACGGTAATTCTATGTTTAATTTTTGAGGAACCTCCATACTGTTTTCCATAGCAGGTGTACCATTTTCCACTCCCACCAACAACACACAAGCTTTCCAATTTCTCCACATCCTCACCAATGCTTGTTATTTTCTGGGTGGTTTTTATTTTTTATAGTAGCCATCTTAATCGGTGTGAGGTGGTATCTCACAGTAGTTTTGATCTGCATTTCTATAATGATTTGTGATGCTGAGCACATTTTATATGCTTACTGGTCATCTGTATGTCTTCATTGGAGAACTATCTATTTAAATCATTTGCCCATTTATGAATTGATTTGGGCTTGTTGTTGGGTTGTAAGAGTTCTTTACATATTCTGGATATTAATCCCTTTTCAGTTGGGGATTTGTCAATACTTCTCCCTTTGCACAGTCTGTCTTTTTAGTCTCTCAGTAGTGTCTTTTGATGAACGAAAGTTTTTAATTTTAACAAAGTGCAAGTTACCTACTTTTTTTTTTATGGTACCTTTGATGTCACATTTAAGAAATCATTGTGTAATCCAGGTTCACCTGTGTTCTTTTCTAAGGGCTTTATAAAACACTTATCTTTAGGTTTTAGCTCTTATATTTAGGTCACAAGCCTACTTTGAGTTAAATTTTGCATATGGTTGTTAGGTAAGGGTCCAACTTTACTCTTTTGCATGTGGACATCTGGTTCTCCCAGCACCACTTGTTGAAAAGACTGTCCCATCTGTCCAATGAGGAACATTGGTCATCTCACCCTTTCAGAAATCAGTTAACCATCTACGTAAGGGTTTATTCCTTTGCTCTCTGTTCTCTTTCCTTAGTCTATACATCTATTCTGATGCCAGTACCACAATGTTTTGGTTTTTGTAAAGTTGTAGTACATTTTGAAAATACGAAGTGTGTTCTCCAACTTTATACTTTTTAAGATTGTTTTGGCTGTTTGGGATCCCTGGATATTCCATATGAATTTAATTTTTTTTTCTATTTCTGTAGAAAATGCCATTGGGATTTTGACAGAAATTGCACAGAATCTACAGATCAGTTTGGGGAGTATTGTCACTGTAATAACATTAAGTCTTCCAATCCATGAACATGGAATGCCTTTCCATCCATCTGTATCAGAAATGTTTTGTATTCAGCATACAAGTCTTTTGTCTCCTTGGTTAAATTTATTCCTCAGTATTTTATTCTTTTTGATACTATTAGATATGGAATATTTTTTATATTTTCTTTTCGGATTGTTTCTTGCAAGTATGTAGAAACACAACTGAATTAAAGGGTTGATTTTATGTCCAGCAACTCTGCTGAATTTATTTATTGGCTCTAAAACCATTTTTGAGAACTCCTTAGAGTTTCCTACTTAGGATCATGTCACTTGCAAACAGAATTAATTTTACTTCTTCCTTTCCAGCGTGGTTGCCTCTTATTTTTTTTTTCCTTCTCTAATTTCTCTGGCTAGAACTTCCACTATTATGTTGAATAGAAATGGCTATCCTTTCTACCTTGGGAATATTAAAATATTCATGATTTTAATAAGTAACAGTGAAAAAATTTAATGCTTTACTTGGTAAAATGAAGAGGTAACAACTATGTAGTTACACAAAATGCTTTAGAAATGATAGTGAACCCAAAACAAATACTGATCAAAAACAAAAACAAAAGTCTGATAAGAATTCTGCTGTGTAGGGGCACAAGATGGCAGAGGAGTCGGAGACCTATATATCATCAGGTCCCGGGAAGTCAGCTAGATAGTTATCAAAACATTCTGAACACCTACAAACTCAACAGAAGTTAGAAGAGAAGAAGAGCATCAATTCTAGGAACAGAAAACTGACCACTTTTCAGAAGGTAGGACATGTGGAGAAATGAATCCAAGGCGACATACTGAAAGATAGGCGGCGGGGGAGGGGCCAGCTCCCAGCAAGTGAGAAAGGAATGGAGCACAAAATCAGAACTTTTAGAACTCTGCTCCACTGAGGGACATCACTCCAGAGGCTAAGCGGGGAGGTGCAGCCCTCGTGGGGACAGTGTGGTCTCAGGTCCTGCAAGGTCACAGAAACACCAGGGGTGTCTGAATGTGGCGGAACTCCCAGATATCAGAGCAGGGAAGCCGGGGGCAGAGACGGAGCCGAGGAGTGCACTCTCAGCTCTGGGTTACTTTAAAACGTGATCCAAGGCACAGTCAGGACACTACTCTTCAGGCGGGGACCCCACAAGTGGCAGATCCAGGGAGATTCAACTTCGTCCGCCATGAGGAGTGGTGCAGGAGTGTGCAGCAGGGATCTGCTGGGTTTGGAGTCTCCAAACAGGGCTGTGCACCAGAGAAAGAAACCCTCTGTCACAGGCCAGGTGAATGCAGATTGCAGCCGAAGACCAGGGAGATGGGAGTGATTGACTGCTTTCTCTGAGGTAGCACTGAGGGGTGGGGACCGAGCTCTCAGCACCTTTGGGATGAGAGACTGGGAGGCCACCATTTTCATTCCCATCCTCCAAAGCTGTACAGAAAGCATTCAGGGAACAAAAGCTCCCAAGAGTAAACCCAAGCAGATTGCTTAGCCTGGCCCCTGGTAAGGGTGGCAATTTTCATTGTTATAGTCACATTTTATCCCTTCACTGTATTTAACCTTTATTTTTTTTTGTATACATATAGGGTTATTTTTTTCTTTAAAATTTTGGGATATAGTTTTTTCTAATAGAGCAAAGTATGCCCTAAATCTAATGCATAGCTTTGTTCTAGTCTCCAGCCTGATCACATCCTTTCCATTTTTTTTTTCTTTTTTCAATCAACTTCTCATCTTATCAATTCCTTTTTTAGAATCTTTTTTAATTTTCATCTTTACAGCCACATTCCATGCCTTCATTGTATTTAACCTTATTTTTGTATATATATATATATATATATAAGTTTTTCTTTCTTTAAAATTTTGGGAGGTATTCTTCTAACAGACCAAAATACACCCAAATCAAGTGTATGGCTCTGTTTTATTCACCAGTCTAATATAGATAGAGATAGAGACAGAGATAGAGATAAAGATAGAGACATAGATCTTTTTTTTCCCCTCACTTCTCCCCTTGAGTTTTGGGTCTCTTCTGATTTGGTTAGTGGATATTTTTCTGGGTTCTGGCCTTGTTGCTACCATTTTAGTATTTTGTTCTCTCATTCATATCTTCTTATCTGGACCAAATGACAAGGTGGAAACACTAAACTCAAAGAAAAGAACAAGAGGCAGTACCAATGGCTAGGGACCTAATCAATATAACATTAGTAATATGTCAGACCTAGAGTTCAGAATGATGATTATCAAGGTGCTAGCTGAGCTCAAAAAAAGGATGGAATATATTAGAGAATTCCATTCTGGAGAAATAAAATCCCATTCTGGAGATATAAAAGAACTAAAATCTAACCAAGTTGAAATCAAAAAAGTTACAAATGAGGTGAAATCATAAATGGAGGTCCTTACTGCTAGGATAAAACGAGGCAGAAGAGAGAATTAATGATATAGAAGAAAAGATGATGGAAAATAAAGAACCTAAGCAAAAGAGAAAAAAACAACTGCTGGACCACAAGGGGAGAATTTGAGAGATAAGTGATACCATAAGAGGAAGCCATATTAGAATAATTGGCATCACAGAAGAAGAAGAAAGAGAGAGGGGAGCATAATGTATACTAGAACAAATTATAACAGAGAATTTCCCTAATTTGGTGAAGGGAACAAGCATCATAATCCAGGAGGCACAGAGAACCCCCTCAAAATCAATAAACATAGGTCCACACCCATCATCTAATACTAAAACGTACAAGTCTCAGTGACAAAGAGAAAATCCTGAAGACAACTTGGGACAAGAGATCTGTAATATACAATGGTAGAAATATTAGATTGGCAACAGACCTATCCATAGACACCTGGCAGGCCAGAAAGGACTTGCATGATATATTCAGAGCACCAATCAAGAAAAATATGCAGCCAAGAATACTATATCCAGCTAGGCTGTCATTGAAAATAGAAGGAGAGATAAAAAGCTTCCAGGATAAACAAAAACTAAAAGAATTTGCAAACACCAACTAGCCTTACAGGAAACATTGAAAGGCATCTTCTAAGCAAAGAGAAACTAAAAGTAACAGACTGGAAAGGAGGAGAGACAATATAGAGTATCAGTCACCTTACAGGCAATACAATGGTACTAAATTCATATCTTTTAATAGCTACCCTGAATGTAAATGGGCTAAGTGTCCTAATCAAATGACACACGGTATCAGAATGGGAAAAAAATAGGATTCATTGATATGCTGTCCACAAGAAACTCATTTTAGACCCAAAGATAACTCCAGATTGAAAGTGAGGGGGTGGAAAATAAATTACCATGCTAAATGGACATCAAAAGAAAGCTGGGGTGGCAATCCTTATATCAGATATATTAGATTTTAAGCCAAAGATAATAATAAGAGATGAGGAAGGACACTATATCATAACTAAAGGGTCTGTCCCACAAAGAGATCTAACAATTTTAAACATCTATGCCCCTAAGATGGGAGCAGCCAATTATATAAACCAGTTAGTAACAAAATCAAAGAAACACAACAACAATAATAAAACAATAGTAGGGGACTTTAACAACCTCTCAATGAAATGGACAGATCATCTAAGCAAAAGATAGACAAGGAAATAAAGGCTTTAAATGACACACTGAACTAGAGGGACATACAGATATATTCAGAACATTCCATCCCAAAGCAATAGAATACACATTCTTCTCTAGTGCACATAGAACATGCTCCAGAATAGATCACATCCTGGGTCACAAATCAGGTCTCAACTGCTACCAAAAAATTGGGATGATTACCTGCATAATTTCAGACCACAGTCCATTGAAACTAGAACTCAATCACAAGAGGAAAGTTGGGAAGAACTCAAATACATGAAGGCTAAAAAGTGTCCTACTAAAGAATGAATGAGTCAATGAGGAAATTAAAGATTTAAAACAAATTCATGGAAACAAGAGAAAATGAAAACACAACTGTTCAAAATCTTTGGGACACAGCAAAGGCAGTCCTGAGAGTAAAGTTTATAGCAATACAAGCCTGTCTCAAGAAACAAGAAAGGTCTCAAGTACACAACCTAACCTCAACCTAAAGGAGCTGGAGAAAGAACAACAAAGAAAGCCTAACCCCACAGAAGAAGAGAAATAATAAAGATTAGAGCAGAAATCAATGAAATAGAAAACAAAATAACAATAGAACAAATCAATGAAACTAGGAGCTGGGTTCTCTGAAATAAGATTGCTAAAGCCCTGGCCAGATTATCAAAAAGAAAAGAGAAAGGACCCAAATTAATAAAATCATGAATGAAAGAGGAGTGATCACAACCAACACCAAAGAAATACAACTAATTATAAGAGCATATTATGAGCAACTATAAACCAGCAAATATGACAATCGAGAAAAAATGGATGCATTCCCTGAGACATTTAAACTATTAAAACTGAACCAGGAAGAAATAGAAAACCTGAACAGACCAATTGCCAGTAAGGAGATTGAAGCACTCATCAAAAATCTCCCAACAAACAAGAGCCCAGGGCAGATGGCTTTCCAGGGGAATTCTACCAAACATGTAGAGAAGAATTAATACCTATTATCCTGAAACTGTTCCAAAAAAATAGAAATGGAGGGGAAACATCCAGCCTCATTTGATGAGGCCAGCATTACCCTGATCCCCAAACCAGACAAAGACCCCATTAAAAAGGAGAATTACAGACCAATATCCTTGATGAACATGGATGCAAAAATTCTCACCAAAAATACCAGCCAATATGATCCAACAGCACATTAAGAGGATTATTCACCACAACCAAGTGGGATTTAGTCCTGGGCTGCAAGGTTGGTTCAACATCCGCAAATCAATCAATGTGATACAATACATTAATAAAAGAAAGAATAAGAAACATATGATCCTCTCAACAGATGGAGAAAAAGCATGTGACAAAGTACAGCATCCTTTCTTGATCAAAATTCTTCAAAGTGTAGGGATAGAGGTACCTCAATATTATCAAAGCCATCTATGAAAAACCCACAGCGAATATCATTCTCAATGGAGAAAAACTGAGAGCTTTTCTGCTAAGGTCAGGAACCCGGCAGGGATGTCCATTATCACCACTGCTATTCAACATAGTACTAGAAGTCCTAGCCTCAGCAATCAGACAACAAAAGGAAACTAAAGGCATCCAAATCGGCAAAGAAGAAGTCAAATTATCACTCTGCAGATGATATGATACAATATGTGGAAAACCCAAAAGACTCCACTCCAAAACTGCTAGAACTTGTACAGGAATTCAGTAAAGTGTCAGGATATAAAATCAATGCACAGAAATCAGTTGCATTTCTCTACACCAACAACAAGACAGAAGAAAGAGAAATTAAGGAGTCAATCCCATTTATAATTGCACCCCAAACCATAAGATACCTAGGAATAAACCTAACCAAAGAGGCACAGAATCTATACTCAGAAAACTATAAAGTACTCATGAAAGAAATTGAGGAAGACACAAAGAAATGGAAAAATGTTCCACGCTCATGGATTGGAAGAATAAATATTGTGAAAATGTCTATGCTACCTAAAGCAATCTACACATTTAATGCAATTCCTATCAAAGTACCATCCATCTTTTTCAAAGAAATGGAACAAATAATTCTAAAATTTATATGGAACCAGAAAAGTCCTCGAATAGCCAAAGGGATATTGAAAAAGAAAGCCAAAGTTGGTGGCATCACAATTCCGGACTTCAAGCTCTATTACAAAGCTGTCATCATCAAGACAGCATGGTACTGGCACAAAAACAGACACATAGATCAATGGAAAAGAATAGAGAGCCCAGAAATAGGCCCTCAACTCTATGGTCAACTAATCTTTGACAAAGCAGGAAAGAATGTCCAATGGAAAAAAGACAGTCTCTTCAACAAATGGTGTTGGGAAAATTGGACAGCCACTTACAGAAGAATGAAACTGGACCATTTCCTTAAACCACACACAAAAACAGACTCACAGTGGATGAAAGACCTCAATGTAGGACAGGAAGCCATCAAAATCCTTGAGACGAACACAGACAACAACCTCTTCAACCTCAGCCACAGCAACTTCTTCCTAAAAACATTGCCAAAGGGAAGGGAAGCAAGGGAAAAAATGAACTACTGGGGCTTCATCAAGATCAAAAGCTTTTGCACAGCAAAGGAAACACTCAACAAAACAAAAAAAAAAAAAAACTGACAAAATGGGAGAAGATATTTGCAAATGACATATCAGGTAAAGGGCTAGTATCCAAAATCTAGAAAAAACTTATCAAACTCAACACCCAAAGAACAAATAATCCAATCAAGAAATGGGCAGAAGACATGAACAGATATATCTGTAAAGAAGACATCCAGATGGCCAACAGGCACATGAAAAAGTACTCAACATCACTTGGCATCAGGGAAATACAAATAAAACCACAGTGAGACACCACCTCACACCAGTCAGAATGGCTAAAATTAACAAGTCAGGAAACAACATGTTGGCGAGGATGCAGAGTAAGAGGAATCCTCCCATGCTGTTGGTGGGAATGCAAGCTGGTGCAACCACTCTGGAAAACAGTATGGAGGTTCCTCATAAAGTTGAAAATAGAGCTACCCTATGACCCAGCAATCGCACTACTGGGTATTTATCCTAGAGATACAAATGTAGGGATCTGAAGGGGCACGTGCACCTGAATGTTTATAGCAGCAAAGTTCACAATAGCCAGACTATGGAAAGAACCTAGATGTCCATCAACAGATGAATGGCTAAAGAAGATGTGGTATATATGTACAATGGAATACTATGCATCCATCAAAAGAAATGAAATATTGCCACTTGCCAAAATGTGGATGGAACCAAAGGGCATTACACTAAGGGAAATAAGCCATTCAGAGAAAGACAATTATCATATGATCTCTCTGATATGAAGAATTTGAGAGGCAGGGTGGGCGTTCTTGGGAGAAGGGAGGGAAAAAGGAAACAAGATGGGATCAGGGAGGGGGAGAAAAACCATAGGAGACTCTTAATCTCAGGAAACAAACTGAGGGTTGCTTGGGGGTGAAGAGGGGAGGGATAGGGTGGCTGGGTTATGGACATTGGGGAGGTTATGTGCTATGGTGAGTGCTATGGAATGTGTAAGTCTGATGATTCACAGCCCTGTACCCCTGGGGCAAGTAAAACATTATATGTTAATAAAAAATAAAAATGAAAATAAAGAATTCTGCTGAATGCCTTTGAGGAAGCTCTCCTGCAAACCTTATGGTCCTCTGATTCTCCAAGCAATGGTGCCCCCTCCACACCCTACTACAGGTTACACGTGGAACAAGGGAGACTGGGATTTTGAAAGGCTGATCAAGTGGGCCACCAGTTGAAGGCAAGTTGAAAATCACCCAAATCAATGTCAGTAAAGTGAGGACTTAAGCCCCCAGTCGTACTCTAAATAGAAATAAGGGTCAGTACTGCCATTTGCAAATATCTTCTCCCATTCTGTGGGTTGCCTCTTTGTTTTGTTGACTGTTTCCTTTGCTGTACAGAAGCTTCTTATCTTGATGAAGTCCCAAAAGTTCATTTTTGCTTTTGTTTGCTTTGCCTTTGGAGACATATCTTGAAAGAAGTTGCTGTGGCTGATATCTAAGAGGTTACTGCCTATGTTCTCCTCTAGGATTCTGATGGATTCCTGTCTCATGTTGAGTTTATCAATTTTGAGTTTATCAATTTTGAGTTTATCTTTGTGTACAGTGTAAGAGAATGGTTGAGTTTCATTCTTCTACACATAGCCATCCAGTTTTCCCAGCACCATTTATTGAAGAGACTGTCTTTTTTCCACTGTATATTTTTTCCTGTTTTGTCGAAGATTATTTGACCATAGAGTTGAGGGTCCATATCTGGGCTCTCTACTCTGTTCCACTGGTCTACGTGTCTGTTTTTATGCCCGTACCATGCTGTCTTGGTGATCACAGCTTTGTAGTAAAGCTTGAAATCAGGTAATGTGATGCCCCCAGTTTTATTTTTGTTTTTCAACATTTCCTTAGTGATTCGGGGTCTCTTCTGATTCCATACAAATTTTAGGATTATTTGCTCTAGCTCTTTGAAAAATACCGGTGGAATTTTGATCAGAATGGCATTAAAAGTATAGACTGCTCTAGGCAATATAGACAGTCAACAAAACAAAGAGGCAACCCACGGAATGGGAGAAGATATTTGCAAATGACAGTACAGACAAAAGGTTGATATCCAGGATCCATAAAGATCAAACTCAACACACACAAAACAGACAATCATATTAAAAAATGGGCAGAAGATATGAACAGACATTTCTCCAATGAAGACATACAAATGGTTATCAGACACATGAAAAAATGTTCATCATCACTAGCCATCAGGGAGATTCATATTAAAACCACACTGAGATGCCACCTTACACCAGTTAGAATAGTCAAAATTAGCAAGACAGGAAACAACGTGTGTTGGAGAGGATGTGGAGAAAGGAGAACCTTCTTACACTGTTGGTGGGAATGCAAGTTGGTGCAGCCACTTTGGAAAACAGTGTGGAGACTCCTCAAGAAATTAAAAATAGAGCTTCCCTATGACCCTGCAATTGCACTACTGGGTATTTACCCCAAAGATACAGATATAGTGAAAAGAAGGGCCATCTGTACCCCAATGTTTATAGCAGCAATGGCCACAGTCGCCAAACTGTGGAAAGAACCAAGATGCCCTTCAATGGACGAATGGATAAGGAAGATGTGGTCCATATACACTATGGAGTATCATGCCTCCATCAGAAAGGATGAATACCCAACTTTTGTGACAACATGGACGGGACTGGAAGAGATTATGCTGAGTGAAATAAGTCAAGCAGAGAGAGTCAATTATCCTATGGTTTCATTTATTTGGGGAGCATAACAAATAGCATGGAGGACAAGGGGAGATGGAGAAGAGAAGGGAGTTGAGGGAAATTGGAAGGGGAGGTGAACCATGAGAGACTATGGACTCTGAAAAACAATCTGAGGGTTTTGAAGGGGCGGGGCGTGGGAGGTTGGGGGAACCAGGTGGTGGGTATCAGAGAGGGCACGGATTGCATGGAGCACTGGATGTGGTGTAAAAACAATGAATACTGTTATGCTGAAAAGAAAGAAAAAATTTAAAAAATAAAAGAAAGAAGGGTCAGTTCCCATAAATATCATAATTTCCCAAAAAAGAAAGGAGAAGAAACATACCAGTCTATAAGCTTAGATGCCAGTAGAGAAGGCAGAGCTCTCACCTGATTCTGGCCAAGTAAATAAGATAGAAGCCCATGGGGGCCCTAAAGAGCCTGGCACATGCCCCTCCCCCGACCCAGAAGAAGGACATTGTAACTATGTCATCATCCCCCCTTGCCTGCCCCCTTGTCACTTGGGTCCCCATGGGTCACAAAGAACTTCGGGAGCCTTGTCCTTGGTCTCTCCATCCTTACCCGTCTCATGTAGGTGACCCTAGGGAGATCCCTTACTGCCTTGGTGCTCAGTCCTACCATCTGTAGATCAATCTAGAGCTGTGTTCCCATGTAGGGGAAGGGACAAAACACATGACAACATCAATAAAAATGGAAAGGGAGTGACGGGCACAAAGGAAAACAGGTGTTTCATACCGGTGATTCTCAGAGAGTGCTCCCTAGGTCAGTAGCACCAGCGTCCCCTGGGAATTTATGAGAAATGTAGGTTGTGAGAAGGTCCCACCCAGACATAGACACGCTGCATTGAAACTCAGGGCTGGGGGGATAGCAATCTGCATTTTCACAAGCCCCACGTGATCTTGATACATGCACGAGTTTGAGAAATGCTACTCCAGATACACACACACACACACACACACACACACACAAATGTTCTGCTTCTGGTTCTCACTTACAGGTGTGAAAACAAGCTTCATGAGCTCAGGTTAAGGGCACTGGTTCTGGGGTCAAATCTGCTATGTTTCAAGCTGTGACTTCATGGGATAGGTTGCCTAACCTCTCTGAACCCCAGTTTTGTCAACTGCAAAATAGGGACCATCCATGCCCTACCTCCTAGGGTTGTTGTGAAGGAGAAGTAGCCATGCCCATGAGAGTGTAGCACAAAGTCTTGGGAAACCACCTGCCATCCTCACTATTACTCTTCTGTGTCCAACTCCACAATGTAACTGGGGATCACTCATCTCTGTGACCAAAGCTGTGTGCTTTCATAGGATTGAAATGGAAATATTCCTCCTGCCCTCAGTGCTCATCCATGTCTGCCCATCATGGGAGAAAGAATACCTCAGTCTTGTGGACACACAATTCCTTGGGACTTCCAAACTCCCTGCCCTTTCTCTTTGGCCACCAAGCTCTAAACTTCGAATTCAGAAAATATGTTGAATCCTAATTTCTTCTCTGGGCACATGGGACCTTCCTAGCCCTGTTCTCCCCTTTGATCTAATCTCCTTCTTCATTTTTATTTTTCTAATTGTGTTAATCATGTTTTTTTTTAATGAGTCACTTCAAATGTAATTACAGCTAGGCAGAGGAGCATTAAATAAACAGCAAATGTAGTAGAGCCCTAGTAAGTAGCTCCTTTTGTTTTCACTTAGAGAACAAGATGCCAAAGCAAGGCTCCCACGACAATAGGAAAACAGCATCACACTCCACTACGCTGTACCACATGCACCTGAACTGCAGCTTGGTGTTGCTTTTTGACTAAGAGAGGGGGGCAGTAAGGCTCTGTTTTGCCTGGGAGATGAAAAGGTCTATTGTCTGATTTTGTGGTTGCAGGTGCTAGTAACACACACCTTTCATCTGCTCCCTTGTTTCTGCCTAGTAAGCAACACCACATAGGCTCTACAGCAGAGAGGAAGTAGAAACTGAAGCCCAGTCTTGTTAAGCATAACATTTTCACTCAGAGGCTATTTCTAGAACATTCCATCCAGCAACTCAGAAGCTCGTATTTCAAATCAAAAGAAGGACAGCTTCTGGTGAAGTAGGAGAAATCCACACGTTCCTTCCAGCCACAAAAACAAGGGCAGGAGAGCCAAGGAGTTCCAAATACTGAAATGATGTCCTTTCTGGTGCCATGTCATATGAATGAGCTCTGATTAAAACAGGCTTTGTCACTTCGGACATAGAAATTAGGCACACCATAAATAAATGAGCCAGGGAAGGAAGGTCTCACACAATCATTTCTGTGTAAGAGCCTGGCCTGTGTGCTCCACACCGGTGAGAAAGTCAGAACAGGCCAAAGGGAGGGTAAGTTTAAAAGCCACCTGGGCCCTCGCCAACCTTCTGCCCACATTAATCATGCACATGACAGGTAGCATTCTGGTCTGCAAAGGGCTCCATATGCCCCATGAACTGTGCCTCACCTAGTGACAAAGGCTGCATGGGGTGAAAGAACATTAGCTGGCCAGGAACACACAGACATGGCCAGGAATGCACAGACATGGCCAGGAACTTGCAGACATGGCCAGGAACCTGCAGATGTGGCCAAGAACCTGCAGACGTTGCCAGGAACCATCATACATGGCCAGGAACCTGCAAGACATGGCCAAGCCTGTGCAAAGGAAAACAGAGGTGGAACACCAACACCTCTCCTCATTTAGGACAGGCAGGACAGGGGAAGAAAGTGAGCGACAGGAATAAGGGGTGTGTGTGAGACCTGGGAAGCCTGCCTTTCAGCAGCTGCTTACCAGCCTTAGATATTTAAGGTTTATTACTAGTAGCTCAGGCTGTTGTTTTTAAGCTCTGTCACAGAGGACTTTAGCTTACAAATAGAGCTTTTAGAGCCTTCTGGTGGGTTGGGGTATGGCAAGAGGCACTGAAGTAGTCCTGGGATTACTTTGAGGGTATATAGGTGGGGTCCCTGCTGCTCTAGAAAGCAGCCCAAGTGAAGGGGTGTTTATAAATGGTACAATGGAGGCTGGAGGCTTTGTAAACCTGGCACAGTCGGGGCCTCCACGACTGGTACCAGCAAGTGGGCCCAGCCTGCCCTAGCACGACTCCCAGCCTCACGTTAATTTAATCAAGTAGGACAATAATCGGCTCTTACTGTTAGGCTATGGTTTGTGGTCTGAAGCAATAGCTCTCCTTTCCACAGAGGCCTTGGAACATTAGCCTCCTTGCTGGCAACTCCTGTGTTCATCCTCCTCACCCAATCATCCATCATGTCTATCCAACATGTGTGATATAGGAAGTCAGAGGAGGGAAAACCCTGCCCCGAGGCCAAGCATCCTAAAGATACCTGGCCCAGAGGATTTCCTCCTATCGTAAGATGAGGAGTAAGCCTATTTTTCAATCCTGGCCCTAAACCCTGAGCTGGAGAAAAAAAGCAACTGCAAGAGTAAGTTTGGGACCAGGGATGGCTCACATGCCAGGGCTAGAGGACGAGCCGTGGTCCCAGAGGAACAAATTAAGAGCTGACATCCATGGGGCACCTGGGTGGCTCAGAGCGTAAGTGTTTGCCTTCAGCTCAGGTCATTTTCCTGGGGTCCTGGGACTCGGGTCATGATCCCGGGGTCCTGGGATCAAGTCCCATGTCATTGGACTCCCTGTTTGGTGGGAAGTCAGCTTCTCCCTCTCCCTCTGCCACTCAGCACGCACCCCCACCCTCATCCCCAGTCATACTCTTACATGCTCTCTCTCAAATAAATAAATAAAATATTAAAAAAAAAAAAAAAAAGAACTGTCAGCCAGTGATGTTCACCTGGGAGCCGAGCTGTCCCCTCACTCATGTATGTTAACCGCAGCCCCAACTGTGTATCTACAGATAAGACGCTCGAGTGTTTGAGGACTAAAAACAATAACAAAGCATACTCAGAAGGTTCAGTGAAAAGATAAAACTGTATTAAGTGAGTGATTGCTCCCAGAATACAGCCTATGAAAATATTTTTACAAGAGCAAACGTTGACAGACAAATGGATAAACAAAATATGGTCTACCCATACATTCCTCCAAAAGGAAGGTGATCCAGACATGTGCTTTGTCACTGGGGAATCTTGAAGACAGTGAAATAAGCCGGTCACCAAAGGGCAAATACTGTATGATCCCACTCACATCAAGTCCCGGATCATCGGATTCATCGAGACTTCTGCAGGAGGACACGGGGTGCCAGGGCTGGAGGAATGAGGGGGCGGGAGTTGGTGTGGGATGGGAATAGTTTCAATCGTGCAAGATGAAAAAGTCTGGAAGACCGATACTGGTGACGGGTGCATAATAGCATGGATGCATTTAAGGTCACAGAACTGTATACTTAAGAATACTTAAAATGGTAAAATTTATGTGTAATTTAGTACAAGTAAAAAATAAATATTTTTATGCTGCTTTAAATCAAGTTCTAGAAGACAATCAGATAATTGTGACTCTGCAGTCTGACCCACCTTTGGAACCCCAAGGACACCCGCCTGGAGTGGGGAGGACGGCAGGTCTACAGTGAGGGGCCCGGGCGGCTCCCTGCAGAGCCTTACAGTCAGACTGTCAACCAGCCCCAGTGTCAGACACCTGGCACCACCCTCAGGCTTTTCCAGAGGGGAAAGAGCCCAGGGTTCTGCAGCTCCCTGACCAAACGTGGGGCCGTCCTCAGGTGACTTACTCCTTAAGACTCAGGTTCCTCCTCTGCAAAGGGGCTCTAACCACTTTAACACAGGGGACAGCTTTGAGTACAGAATTCAAGGAGATAATGAGACTGATAAATACTTCCCTCCCAGGAGTGTTCCTGAGGCTGGGAACTAGGCTTCCTAGAATCCCCTAGACTAAGTGGGGCAGGAATATGCTCAGGATCTGAAGGAGACTGTGAGGCAGCGGTGGCTACTCTTTCTGGGCCAGACTCAACTGTGGCCAGGTATCCCAGGGCCTGGTGGCTCCCATCTTGCTCTTTCATCTGTGCTGTAGCCAGGTCTGTGCTCTCCCTGGGAGGCTCACGTGTTCACTGCTCGGGTTAACTAGCTATTATCTGCCTGGAACCCTCTCCTCCCTGATGACCATGTAGGTCTGTGAAGCATGAGGCGTGGAAGTGAAGGAACCTGGGAACTCAGCACTCAACCACCAACCCAAAGGCCCATGCGACCCCCCCACCCCGTGGCCCTGTCACAGCGCAAGCTGAACATATACCTGCGGCTTTGAGTGGACCCCCTGTTGTGTGTTCTCAGGATTCCTAACATCCCAGAAGAAGGAAATGGGACAAACCAATAGAACCCACACAGGGGCCGAGTCTAGCTTCACCCTCCACCCTGAGAAACAACTGTGTATAGTGTCTCTGATGAGGTCGAAGGGTAAGCACATGACGTGCTGTACGATTCCAGAAGCTCATTCCAACAAGCAACATCCCCGGGAAGAATAAATCCCCACTGCTGGGACCCTGGCATCAGCAACGACAAAGCTCATCCCATAAGGCTCTCTCCAGAGCCACACAGCAAGTGCCTGAGACCGGCAGCTCTCCACGGAGGTCACATGCACAGAATTCACAGCGCGCTCCCAGGAAACACGCTGCTTAAATGGACTCATTTTCCCCCTGCTGCTCTTCCAAAGGTTTAAAGTGGCTTGTGAAGAGGTCGGCTAAACTGCATATTTTACAGATTATCTGGATTCATTGATCTTCGTCAAAACGTTTCTTCTCGATAGAGCAACTCTCTTCCCCTGTGTTAAATTGACTGTCATGATTTTAACCAAGAAAACAGTTGTGCAATGAAGACTCATTGTCCCTTCTTCTCCCAGGACCCAAAGCCGCCTTCTCCCCCTTCCATTCCCTCCCCACCTGGAGTTAGCTAGGGAATGAAATGCAGACTTGTTACCGCAAAAGTGACAAATGCTGAGAGAGAGAGGAAGAAAAGAGACAGACAGACACGCAGAATGTTTTAGCACAGTAAATTGTGACACTTTATAATCTCAGCTAAAAATTTAATGCTGCTCATTTTTTTTTTTAAAGTCCAGAATTAGGAGTGCCTGGGTGACTCAGTGGGTTAAGCATCTGACTCTTGATCTGAGCTAGGTGTTGATCTCAGTGTCATGAGTTCAAGCCCCGCATCTGGCTCTATGCTGGGCATGGAGACTACTTTATAAAAAATTAAAAAATAGAAAATAAATAAAAATAAATAAAAGCCACAATTACTAGATTTAGAAATACCAAAGTTGCTTCCCAGATTATCTGATACCACATTCTGCCATTAAGTCAGTGTGTGACCAGAATGACTGGCTGGTTCTCATGGAGCCGTGGTCCCTACCAGAACAGGCAGGCCCTACCTGGTCCTTGGTTCCACCTGAGAGCCCTTCTGACTCACCCCACATCTCTATGGCTTCCCCACTGGGCCTTCCACTTCCCAAAGCCTCCCTGCTCACCTTCCCACCCTCCTTGGCTCCCTGAGGCCCACAGACCTCGTTCGCTTGGCAGATGAGGAAGTAAAGTGAAGAGAGTGGCAGTGACTGGTTCAAGGTCATGCATGAAATAGCCAGACCCCAGCTTTCTGGTGGTGGAGTTCCCAGAAGCACTGGCAGTGTGAGCTAGAAGGTCAGGCTTACCCATTCTTCCAGAGAAAGTTAAGAATCTGATGTCTTTCTTCAAAAAGAGTCCCTATCCTGTTGCTTCTTGTCAACAGAATGCCTAACCCTATCTCACTGCTCACTCCTACAGCAACTGGCCATCCTGGCCCTCACTCCTATCTCAACATCTCTGTTCCTTGGTGCTCAGAGCCCAGACCTCTCCAGGCTCTTGCCTCACCTTTGTGGCCCTTGGGCTCCTCCTCTATTCAGCCATCATGACAGTTGCTTCCAGAAGGAGCACATGAGTCCTTCTGCCTAGTTCCTTCATCACCTGCCTTAAGTGCCCCATACCCTTCTGTGGTTTTAACCATAAACCATGTGTTGAAGCTCTATTTCCAGTCTACATCTTAGCTTGTTTTGTCCAACCACTTCTGATGTTATATGTAGCACAGGTACAAGCCTGTATATCTAAACAAATCATAGAAAACGCTGTCTTCCTCCTCTCTCTGAGCCTGAGCACCTGCATGTTGTCCCTGTTTCATTTACTCAAACCAAACACATGGGGCACATTTCAGACTTTCTCCCTCCCCTGGCTCCTCATTCAATCCAATCATCAAATCTCGCCTAAGGGCCTGACTTTAAGACCCCTCGAGGGATCACTGAGGCAGCCGTCTCTGCACTCTAGTACTATCTAGTTCTATCACCTACCTGGATTACCAAAATAACCTAACTACATGCATGTCCCCTAACCACATCTCCCTGCCATCTACCACCCTGTAACCAGAGCAACTGTGTCCCACTGCTCTTTAAAACCATGGTCTCCCACTCAAGGACAAGGATAAAGTCAGACTCCAGAATGTGGCCCATGAGACCCCCTTTAACCCAATCCCAACTGCCACACTCACGATCCACAGTCCTGACACCACTCCTCTGGGCCTGCTGTAGCCAACATAGCAGGTACCCCCCTGACATCCATCCGTCCCCCACCAACCCCATCATTCTTGCTTTAAGAGCCTATGCCTGAGACAGAGGCTGAAAATGCCCAGCACTTACTTTCCTAGACTCCCTTGCAGACCCTGTGGCCACATTCCCACCAGTGAGATGCAAGGGGAAAACTTTCTTCCCTCATAAATGGAGAGCAGCTCCATGAGCTCTGGCCTTTCCATCTGTCACAGGACGTCATCCTTGAAGGACACAAGGCCTGGGCTGTATCAGCCATCTTCCACTGTGAGGGACAGCCTGGGTGTGGTAGATAGAGTGGGAGGAAGAGCTTGCATCCTTGAGGACATCTTTGACCCCAGGTCCAACCCTGGGACTATTTACTCCCAGACTTCTTGACAAATGAGATCATGAGTTTCCCTACAATTTAAACCACTTTCAGTTGGGTGTAGCCAAGAGCATCCAAATAACATCTCTACTTATTACATTAGTAGATTGCTCTGAACTTGCATCCAGACCGTTTCCTCTACCCCCTCAGAACAGAACATCGTTTCTACTTGCTTAGCTCTCAGGGCAAGGCCTCCTCCAGGGATCCTGGGCAAGAAGTCTGTCCTATCATTTGTCACATCATATTCCAACCATTTTTCTTCCCCACCAGACAGCAGCTTGCTTGTGTCTCGTGCTCCCTTGTTCTCTCAGTACCCAGCCTGGGACAGTGGCTATGCCATATAAGCTCCCCAGCTACATCTCATTTCTCTAATCAGACAGGAAAGCAATGCTAGGCCTTCCTTGGTGCTATAATTAAGCCCCCCAAGCTGCCACAGTGATTATTAGAATGGATTCATTTTGAGACTCTTATACTGTTTCTCCATGTCAAGGTCCTAAATGAAATGTCCAAGTTGGGACTGTTAATCATCTATGATGGGTCAAAGCAGTCTCCTCACTGAGGCCACCTGTACTAGAATTTAACTGTAGTCAATTTACCTTCCTTAGCCTTTTCTGGGGAGCCTTACTTCATGGAACTGGAGATAGGAATAAAGGAAAGGAGGGAGAGAATTCCAAGTGAGATATTAGTGGCCTGGGACCCTGACAAGTCAGCTAGAAGCCAAACAAAACCATACCTCACCCAGGGCCATGATTCCAAACCATCATCAGGCAAACCATTCCCACCAACGCATTCACCAAACACAGAATCACCCCTGAATCTTAGATATCTTCCTGGAATTCTGAAGTTGGTCCAGCTGTGCCAAAACAAGTATTCATTGAATTGCTTATTGAACCAATGGACTCTGCATTCAGGTTTCTAAGAAGTGACAGAAGGGTGGGGAATGCAAGAATACCATTGGTCTTTGCATCTTTAACATTCTCCATGGCCATCGCATTCTTTCTTCTCCTTTTTTTTTTTTTTAATTTAAATTAAATTAGGCAACATATAGTACATCATTAGTTCAGATGTGGAGTTCAATGCAATAATTCATCAGTTGTGTGTAACACCCAGAGCTCATCACATCACGTGTGCTCCTTAATCAGAGCCATGGTGTTCTAAGCTCATCCCTCCCCATCTGCAATGGCCCCTTAGCTGTCCTTATGCTCATCTTCCTGTTAAACCCCTGTGCAGGCTGGTTCCTTCCCTCCCTCTACTTGTTCCTTGTCTATGTTTTTCTTCAACAAGGCCCATGCTATGTCCTCTCCAGTTTTCTACCCTCTCCAGGGCTTTGCTCTGCCTTCACTGCTGTTTTTAACACCTCTCGATTTGGCATCTTCTGTGAATTTCATTAAATTGCTGTTTACTGATGCTTCCAACATCATTAATAAAGAGGTTAAACAAAACCCAGGCTTGTAACCAACGCCTGCTGCAATGGTGGGACACCCCCTTCCCACTTCCCATCCTGCCATTTATCATGGTTGCCTCCTTGCTTTTTATTTCTGCCACTGAGCCATCCCCCATCAGCTTGCAGGGCTCAACTCTCCTTTAATTGAGCTTAATTCTGCAAGTAATGTTTTCTCCAGAGGCCCCACAGATATGCATAAACGGGTGTTTTAATCAAAGTAGATACACTCTCTACAAAAGACCAGAGCCAAGCAAAATAGACCCATGGGCCACCAGCAATGCCCATGCCCTGAGAGGCGACAGAGTTGAGCAGACAACTCCTGTCCCCCTGCAGAGGCAGGAAGCAAGCCTGGAAGGTTGCCCTGGCAGGTTGAGGACAGGAGTAACTCCACCACGTAAAAACAGGGTTTTTCTCTTTTCAATTAAAAAGAAACATTCTTACCTGGATTTATAAACTAATTTTTCAATTTAAAATACGATGTCTGGGTGGCTTAGTCGGTTAAGTGTCTGACTCTTGGCTTTGGCTCAGGCCATGATCTCAGGGTCCTGAGATCAAGCCCTACACTGGCTCCCACTCAATGCACAGTCTGCTAGAGATTCTTTCCCTTCTTTTTCCCTCCCCCTGCTCACACTCACACATGCATGTGCACACGCACTTTCTTTCTCTCTCAAATAAACAAATCTTTAAGAAATAAAATACTATGTTTTACAGTGACTCGTGTTTTAAAAACAGGGAGAATCAAAAGCAATGTGGCGTTTCTCCCTGCCTGAACCAAGAGAACCTCAGTAGGAAATCCAGCTTCCTCCCCTTGACTGCTCACTGGAAAAGGCTCACCAGACTCCACCTCCCCGCTGTGTCCAGCCCAGCCCAGATACCTCCCTGAGCTGGGACAAGGTTGGTCAAGAGCTTCCTTCTGCATGCCTGCTGGTGTCAGGAAAAATCAGCTAACTGCCCTGTTCAGACCATTTGCTCCAAGCTCAGATGCTCATTCCAATTTGCTTCATGTCACTCCAGCCAACACTGTCCCCCAAGGATTTGGGTTCCAGGACCAAATATGCCAGTCATTAGCCATGCAACTTGGAAAATAGCATCTAGCCTCTCTGGGATCAATTCTCGCAATTCCCGCAAGAATGAAAAAACTGAGAAGACCAGTGGTTCCCCATTTTGGACTTTAATAGACTAGTTGCATTAAAAGTCTTGGAATAATATTTCTAGTTTTATGCTCAAAAAATAGAAAAGCAGAGGCACCTGAGTGGCTCAGTGGGTTAAAGCCTCTGTCTTCAGCTCAGGTCATGATCCCGGGGTCCTGGGATCAAGCCCCGAAGCGGGCTCTCTGCTCAGCAGGGAGCCTGCTTCCCCCTCCCCTCTCTCTGCCTGCCTCTCAGCCTCCTTGTGATCTCTGTCTGTCAAATAAATAAATAAATAAATAAAGTCTTAAAAAAAAAAACAAAAACAAAAAACAGAAAAGCAGGGACTCAAATAGGTACTTAGAGACCCATGTTCACAGCATCATAATTCAGAGTCCAAAGCTGGAAACAACTCAAATGTCCAATGATGAATAAATGGATATGCAAAATGTGCCCTGTACATACAAAGGAATTCTATTCAGTCTTTGAAAGGAAAGACATTCTGACATGTGTTACATCATATGATATGATTCCACTTATGTGAACAGCCAAATTCATAGAGAGAGAAAGTAGAACAGAAGTTACCAGGGAGCTGGGGGAAGGAGGGAATGAGGAAGGACTGTGAAAAGGGTACAGGGTTTCTGTTTGGGATGACAAAAAAGCTCTGCAAAAGGATCATGGTGGTAGTTGCATAATACTGTGAATGTTAATGCCACTGAATTGCACACTTAAATATGGCTAAAATGGTCAATTTTGTGTTATGTGTTATTTTACCACAATAAAAATAACAAATCAACTCTTAAAACAAAAGTGATTTTAACACCAAAAAGGAAGAAAGGGCAGAAAGTCCAAAAGGAAGGAATATCTGTCCCAGGAGAGCAGGCACGTTTACTCAGATAACATGACACAGACACGCATGCACACACACCTCACACTGACCTCATTCCCTCATTGTGCCTGGGACCAGGGCCAGAGCCACCTGCACTGGGCCAGGTGAGCCAATGATGCACATCTCTCCTTAGCTCAGTGACATCACATTGGTGGCTTGGAATCTGCCGTGATGGATGTGTTTATACCGCCAAATTGGCACATGCCATCAGAGTTTTTTCCCAGAGAACTGACCATTACACGCTTGCCAGCAAATCCCTGTAGCCAAGAAAAGTTGGTCAGGTTGCCGAGGTCACATGCACATGACCCAGCTATAAGAAACTTCAAAATCTGATGACCTCTCGGTTTTCTTATAGTCCAGAAATACCTCATGACTCCAGAGGATATCAGGCCTCAGTTACCCAACAATGGCGGCCAGACCACAGTGCAGAGAGAAAAAGACAGAACTGATGGGTCTTCTTCATCCTTTGCATAAATTACTCACCAAAGGCCCAATATGCTCATCCTAAGAATGGCTGAGTAAACACAAAACCAACCCCAGACTAGCACATTGAGTACACTGGCTGTGCCCACAAGAAAACCTCATCTAACCAGGAGCATTAAGGAAAAGAGGGGCCAAGGGTGTGGGTTTGATTTGACCCAATGCCATGGTCAGCTCTGTCCACTCTGGGTGCATCCCCATCAATGATGGACCTCCACTGGAGCCCCTCTGCTAAACGCACTACTCTCAGGTGACCTAGATCCCTCAAAGCTTCTCCATCCACCCACATTGGCTCTCTTTCAGGATCTTCTCTAAACAAAAGTTATCACTAAGAGATAACTATCCTGAATTTGCCTACTGCTGGAGTTGCATGCGCACTACACCCTTGGGACATCTGTCAACAATGTGTATGACCTAGGCAAGTATCTTTTACCTTCCTTCCTATGAAAAGACTATTCCACACTGGGATACTCCCAGAACAACAGTAGAGAGGCTAGAGAAACAACTAAGTGTCCTGGTTATCTACTGCTCCAGTCTAAAACTCAGGGGCCTAAAACAAGAGTCAGTCTGCTTACAAACATGAAGCTTGAATAGGGCTTGGCAGGAAGAGTGTGTCTCTGTTCTCCATGAGAACAGCCTTGCAGGTCAGTTCGGGCCAGAGGACCCGCCTGTGAGAAGCTCACTACAGAGCACACATGATGCTGGCTGTCACGGCTTAGCCAGGACCATCAGCTGGGACCCCCGCTCCTCCCCACAGGGGTCTTTCCCCAGGGCTTCTTAGGCTTCCTCATAGGATGGTCAGGTTCCCAGGCCAAGTATTCCAAGAGACATAGTATCTCTGAAGGCTGGACCCAGACACTGGCAGTTACGTCTGCTATAATCTATAGGTCAAAGCTGTCCCAGAGTCCAGGTTCAAGGGGAAGGAATACACCCCCACCTCTGGAGGGCAGACGTGTCTGTGAATGTGCATCCATCTAGAACCTGCCACCTCAATATATGAACTAAAACCTCAGCTCTGCTAGAGGAGTCACTGAGGAACCCCAGAATCATCCCATCATGTTTTAGCAGAGCTTAAATTCAGGATACAAAGCTCTGTCAAGGCTGAGGGACCAGCTCAGTGCCTAGACACGCATTTGACAGACATGTACTAAGCTGTTACAATGAACAAGTGCTGTGCCTTGTCTTCCGAATCACATCAGGAATCGCAAACTAGGGGTAGGGTTAAGGGTTGGGGTGGGGAGAGATTACCAACTACATGTGAGTAAAAGAAAGAATTCCAAATTAGAGCAAACCCAAACAGCAATGCCAGGGAAAAGGAGAACAGAGGCAAACTCCAATGTGTCCATTTGTTAAACTGGCACCAACAATACGAGATATAGTTTAATAGAAAAGGAGACAGAGGGGCGCCGGGGAGGCTCAGTAGGTTAAGCGTCCAACTCAATCTCAGATCAGGTCTGGATCTCACGGCTGTGAGTTCAAGTCCTGTGTTGGGCTCTAAGCTGGGTGTGGAGCCTACTTGAAAAAAAAAAAAAAAAGAGAGAGAGAGAGAGAGATACAGAAAGAAAATGGCACTGTTGAAATGGCTCAGAATTGGTTATTAACCCGACTAAAGTTGATCTAAGCTACATACTCAGTTGAGTCTCAGGTAAGCCTTACGGCATAAATGTTTTATTTCCAAGGGAGATAGCTTCCCAAATTCCATAGACGGCACAAGAGAGCACGCAGCACCTGCACCCCTGCCAACATTTCAGGCCTCCACAGCATCTTTATCACACAATGTCAACATCCTAATAACACACAAATAGCATTTTGTGCCTTACAGAAACACTGTTTTACTGTAAAATTCCACGACACACATCTTTCCAAAGGCAGATGGCTCTGCTGCCTAACATTATTACATATATAATTACCTACATCACAAATATTTTCCAAATCGAAACTGCTAAGCTTCCTCGCTGTCTCTTTCTCTTATGCTGTCTCCATAGCAACCTGCCTCCCCTCCCCCAGAGACAAAGAGAACACAGAAGACATCTTTAAATTGGCATACATTAGAGACAAATTCTTTATTTAATCAGATACACAGCTTACTCTAATGATTACCATACACCAGAATTACCAGAAATAATAATTGTAGCTCATAAAAACGAACCTCTGTAAACAGACCTCTCTGTTTACACTTGATGACAGCGTGATTATACAACACGGTGCTCCGTCTTCTCTTACCATTGAGCCCTTGTCCCCTGGTTTACCACCTCTGTAACCCCACACAGCCACAGCACCCCTCCTTCTCAGAGTACCACATCCAGCCCCACAGCCTTTCCTCCAGCTGGTGCAGGCTGGGCCCCGCCTCGGGCACCTGAGGCCTCATGCACAACTCTCACCTCCCACGAAGGCAGAGCCCAACCGCACAGTTGCGTCAAGCTTGATTTCACCCATGAAACAGACTTACTAGCCCAAATGCAAACTGGGCAAAAGATGTTAAGAATGAACTTGACTTTGATGCTGGCACAGGGATAGACCTGCAAGAGTTAAGTGACCCTGGGTCTCTCCTGACACAAATTCTCTAGTTCGTGACATGCTGAGTCCCCGGAGCAACCCTGGACATTGAGCAGGATCTCCAGGCAGGGAGGGCTCACCACCCTACCATTCATGCATTCTGGCTCACGAAGTTCCCAAAGAGTGAACGCAGAGCCTGAAGGGTGGCCTCGGAGTCCAGAGGACAGTCCCCCAGAGTCCCACATCCCCACTGGCCTTCAAGCACTTTAAAGAACAATTGTCTCAGTACTCCATGGAGCAGAGAGAAACACAGAGCTGCTTTTTTAAGTCAACAAATAATGCAGAACCTTCAGTTGGTTTCTATGGAAGAACAGGATGCAGACAGAGACCATCTGAGCTGGAGGGTCCGGCAGTGCCAGGGACATGTGTACATGGAGCTTTCACCTGCCCCAGGGGAATGCTGCTTGGGGCACGACACAGAGGCCGGCAGCCCTCTACTAGCAAGCGAGCAAGGCATCCAGACGCGACATAACAGCCCTGCTGAGCTTTGAAGATAGCACGTTCCGTGAGAGTGTGGGCCGCCAGCCGCCTGCTTTGAGACACTCCTGGCAGACACGCAGCCGCCCTCACCCACGTGTGAGAAACGTGCCCTGCTCCACCCCCAAACGTTATTTTCATTGTGAGTGTACACAGTCACTGAAGGGGCTCTACTTTAAAAGTTAGGCTTTGCATGTCGTTGAACTGATACGCAATAAAAGCCTTAGTTTGGCCCCATTTCCAATCTGGAGGAAATACAGGGAACTGAGAAACAAGTCAATGACCAGAATGCAAATCTAGAACTTGGGACATTTTAAAAAATAACTACCGGCCTGGTGTCTTCAAAAGGTCAATGCCTTAGGAAGCAAAGCCGGGGAGACTGTTCTAGACAGTGGTTCTCAACGAGGGCAATTCGCCTGCTGGCAGGCGCTGGGCAGTGTCCGGAAACAATTCCGGTCATCACCACGAAGGCAGGCGGCACAAACAGCAGGGAGAGAAGACACCACCAAAACTCTAAGTCGAATGCATCCAGTCAGGACTTCACATCAGGAGCTCTTAGATGGCAGAAGGCCCCTGGAGCAGCAGAAATGTGGTCCCTGGAGAATTCCCCTGCCATCTCTCTTTTAAATGGTTTCAGGACCCGGCTGGCACTAGCCCGAAAACAGGTGAAGCTCCAGTCTCGCGGGGCTGTGGCGGGCTCGGACGCTCAGAGCAGCCTTGCCAATGCTGATACCAGGTGTCCACAGAAGGGCTCTGGATGACCCTGTGTAGTCCAGGATAAGGGAAGAGAGGGTTGCATTCTTCCCTCTGCTCCACCAGGTGTGAACGCGTCCCTTTATTCTGTGCCATGAGGGTGGGCAAGGGGAGGAGGTGGCCACCCTCTCTGACCCACCACAAGCGGCTGGGCCAAGGGGGCCTCTCAGAGAACATCTGCATGTCTGCTGTGAGCCTCAAAGTAACAAACCTAGCCAGGCCTCCACCCAAACCCACACGTGGTTTGCAGTCATTGCTTGTATTCCCCATCTTCTTGAGATGTCTAACCAATGCCTTTCATTAAAACAGCTGCCTCTCAACCGATGTTCTTTTCTGGCTCCGTGTGTCCTGGTGTTGATCTCAGACCTGTTAGACAAATCGGTGGAATGTTGCTGGCTTAGCAGCACAGGACATAACACTGTTAGGAGGGCAGGATTTTCCCTCTAGGAAGCATGAAGACATCTGCTGAGAAGACAGTGTTTATGCTGGTTTCCTAAAGCACCAGCATGTACATCCATGTTTACACTTGTCACCACTGGGGCTGTGCCCTCTGAGTGGTGTGCAAGCCTTCCTAGCAGCTTGGAGCTGCTCTGGGCTGCACAGGGTGAGCTGAGGAAAAAGTAAACAAATACTCTCACTCATGAGATCGCATGGAGAGGGGCTGGGGCTGCTGTTCTGCCTGCCTCCTGGGTCTGTCTATTCTCAGTGCCATCCCCCATTCCCCTTCCACCGTCTGTCCCCAATGGCTGGGTTGACCACACAGCCCTGTACCAAGCCCTGTACGGGGGGGTGGGGGTGGGGTGGGGGGTGGCACCCAGACTGTGAGGGTCTGCAGGCCTCCATGGCAAACAGAAAATGGGTGGAGAGAGACCACTGACGAGCAAAAGGCTTTTCTCCTTCTCTTTGCTCTGAGACCTGAAGGGCCCAGTGATGCGGCAGATAATGTGGGGATGAGAAGTGGCAGCCCAGAACTGAGTGCGAGAGCTGTCACCAACAGGGCAGGCTGTCAGGGAGGGGCTCCCCTCTTTGCCAGGACAATGGCCCCACAGTCTCTTTAAAGAGAGATGCTGCTTCTCAGCCTTGGCACCGGAGACAAGTGGTGGGGTCTATCATACACACTCGAGAATGCTCAGCAACTCCCCCCGACCCTAAGCTGTCTCCAGACATTGCCAAATGTCCTCTGCAGGGCACATACCGAGAGCCAGTTTCCCCCACTGTGAGACAGCCCGTCAGACCCCTTCCTCCCTGCACACCTCGAGCTCACAGAGCTTTCTTTTTTACATTATTCATCACATGGACTTTTAAAGTAATCCCTGCCCTGCACTGTTGGGAACTGATTCTTTAGGGACAAAAATGTGACTGCGATGCATGCTCACTGCAGCCCTAATCTCACAGGGTTTAGAGCGTGGGTTTGTTTTATTTTTTCATTTAAACACATGCAGTCAAGGCCATTTACAGTGCCTGAGGTTCCTGCTGTCCCCAGCATCCAGAGGGGAACTCCGAGGATGCTGGTCACCGAGACACAGCAAATACCACAGGACACCACGTTCCCAAGCACAGCCAGCCTGCCCGGAAAACCAGCAGGACTGCAGCTGCTGTGTCCACCCCCAGGACAGCCACAAGGGAGGCCTGCTCCTCACTAACCCAATCTTCTACCTTCTAGATCCCAAATAACTGAGGCTGTCCACCCACCTAACCTGGGGGACCCCGTGCAAATATACAGGGTCTGTGTGGACGCAGCCCGCAAAGGCCGTTCCTGTTTGGGGCGATCACTCTCCTACTCATCACAGGGTTTTTATATGCTTTTTTATGCTGGCTTCCCAGACAGGAAAGACAAGCCGGGCCCGCACAGAGCCCCAAGGATGCCCAGCCACCCTCAGACAAGCAGGACGCACCAGCCGTGGCCCCAGCAGGGAGTGGCTGTCCTGGGGAAGCCCAACCACGTGGTAGCCCAGGCACCAAGTGCCACTGTGCTCACTGTCCCACCTCACAAAACACAGACTGAAAAGGTTGTGAAGAATATTAACACAGTGACCACCGAGCACTGAACTCCAAGTTCAGGGTCTCCGTGAGGGCTTGCTGCCCATTCTGCATGCAGCCAACCACGGGCACCTACTTCAGGGAGCACCAGGGGGGATGCAGGCATTGATGCCCCATGAAGCCCTCTTACAAACAGGATCCCCTTTGCTCCCAGAGGGAAGAGAGCTTTATCTTCCCCCATCCACAGATGAAAACACAGAGGGTCCAAGAAACTACAACACCTGCCTGAGGACAGAAAGCCCACAGGTGGCAGAGGCAACGGTGAAACGTACGTGGGTCTGTTCTCCCCTTCCCCCCCCCCCCCCCCCCACCCTGCGGCCTCCCAGAATTCCCTGGGCTCAGGCAGAACAGCAGTGGCTCCTGGGATTCTACAGTGCGAGGGTGGAAAGCACACCAGACCACTGCACAGGTTCAAACTCTCTCTCGACCTTGGGCCAGTTTTTTACTATGTCTCAGCGGACTCACCTACAAAAAAGGGAAAAGAGTGGAGCCCACATGTCGAGCTGTGGCCGGAGGCTAAAAGAACTGATACAAACGCGGGCCCAGCAGGTAGAAGCCCTGATGGGCAAACAGAAGCTGTGGTGCTACTCGGCAGGTAACCCCAGCCTCTGCACACCTGCACCCAGACTCAGAGGAGGTTCATCGGGGCTCACCGACCCCCACAAGTCAGGGTCAGACAGTAAATGCTGGTACAGTCTACCACGCTGAGCCCCGGTTTTCTGTCTTCCTCAGCCTCAGTGGGCCAGGGAAGGGTGTGAGGTGCAGTTTCCCCATCCCCTTCTGAGACAAACCTTGCACACACCAGGATCTACTCCAGTTACCATGCACAGGCCTGAGCCAAACAGTTCAGGGCACAGCCTATGATCACAAAACAGCAACACTCCTGTAGCTGTGAGCCTAGGTCCCAGCCACATTGTCCAAATCCAGTCCCACTGCCTGAGTCACCCTACAGGCAGACAAGTCAGGGCCTTCTCTGCACATATTTCCAGCAGTTGGTCCTAGTTATGCTCCAAACAGACTAGACGGGAATGTCTGCTTCCCTCTCCCCAGTAGAGCCCCAGGGGAGGAGCAGAAGTACAGGAACCACGTTCAGGGTTGGAGGCTGCATACCAGGGATGAAATGACGGTGAACGTCAGGGCCAGGACCCAGGCCACAGTGAAAATGCCAGGCTCCAGAAGGAGGATGACCTAGCTGTAAGCTAGCCCCAGGGAGCCAGGGAGGCAAGGGGCATAGGAAAGGCGGTGTGGCACCCACAGCTACGTGCCAGTCTCTACAATCACCTCCTCTCACAGGTGCCCCAAGATGGTCTTAGGGACTGACCATTCCAAATGCCACCTGACACAGTCTCCAGGGATTCCAGAGAGCCACCTCTGCCTTGACAGACTCGCTGTGTGACCTTGAGTGAGACTCGACCCCTCCTGGCCTCTCTTTTTCATCCTACAAAGAAGGCTTTGAAGGAAATGGCCTAGAGACACCTCCTATAGACCCTTAGGATAACAAGGACTCCAGCTACTGAAAAACACACAGACCTGCAGACCAGCAAAGGCGACCAGTCTGCATAAGTTTCTAGTGTCAGTTTCAGAAGGCCCACAGGATGGACAGGTCCCAGCCCTTTACCCTGTGGGGCAGGCGTAGGTAACAAGGCCGTCAACACCCAGAGCTGCAAGGGGAATTAGAGAAATCTTCAAATATCTGGACTTAAGTCCTTTCCAGAACGAAGTGATGACACAAAGCAGGTATTTTAAATTGGAAGAGTAATTGTAAAAGGCCGAGAGCCCACGGGAGGCACAAAAGCTATTTTTAAACACCTTATCAGAAGTCCAGGTCAAATAAGCACTAAAAAAACCACAAAAATAGTAAGTCCTCAGAAAAATAAAACGCAAAAGCTGAGCTATCTGGCACACAGTTAGAGGCTGCCTGCGGGGAAAGAGGCATCTTTCCAGAAAACAACCTAAAAATAACTCCAATGAGAGAAATCCACCACGTATGCCAGCGTTAGGTGCAAATGGGAACTTAATTAAACAGGTTTCCAAAGAACATGGGTTTCCCAAATAAAACAGACAGCTCTTTAAATGCCCAGGCCGGGAAGGGGTGGGGACACCAAGCGGCTGGGTGCTTGGACCCAATCGCAGACAGGGTCGTCCTGGGGGACGTGGGAGAAGGGGCTGCCCAGCCCCCGTGTCCGCTGTTCCACACATACACACATAGACACAAACAGGGCGCGGGAGGACACCTGCAGCCTGGCACACATCCCCCACGTAGAGGCTCTCCACACCTCTCCACCTCCTGAGCACTAAGGGAGAGGGCTGATGAAGACATCTGTTATTTACCTATTCCTGTCTCCAATGAGCTTCCCTCCCTTCAGAGAAAACCAAATTCATCTTCTTTTGAGCCATCTGCCAGCTGCAAATACATTTATAAAGTGGTTCCCTTTTCAGCCAAAGAGACAGAATATCAGGGTTCCTTTTAAAAATCATTTCACTCTTTCCTTCACTATCCTGCTTCTAAAAAGCTGCCTGCCTTCAGATCTGCAGATGGGCATCCCCAAGATGGGCCCCAGCTTTCCCCTGCCTTCTCACACCACAGGTTCCTCTTCTTTCTCCCCCTCTTGGACTTCTCCTTTTCCTTTCTAACTAGCATTAAAAAAAAAAAAAAAAAAAAAAAAAAAAGAGTCCGTAGTAAATAAGCAAGAAATGCTCTGTTTACCATCCAAAGCTCTGTGAACTACTCTCATTGTCCGGCCCACCATATTCTGGGCATGCTAAACAAGGAAGTCTCTCCTGCATGACAAGTGGTCTTTGGGACAGAGAGCAGAAAGCGCATTACCTGCCATAATGATACATAAATTCCAGTACTTAGAAGCACGCACCGACGTGCGCAGGCACTGCTGCACCCAGCACAGCCCTCTGCTGAGTCCATGCCCCACACCCTGAACCTGGGGCCTTTCATTAGCTTCTGGATCAAAGACCCCTCCTCCTCTGAGTCACACAGACCCAGGCAGATCAGTGGGCTTTCCCCTTAGAAGTGGCTATGACACGCCTGCCATTAGCTGACCGCTCAGCCAAGAACTCTGGCCGGTGGGGAGGTAAGCTGGCAGCAGAATGGACCACCAGGAAAAAAGCATGCTTGCCCCTCATAAGCCTGGAGGGGATGGCAGGGTGTGGAGCCAGTGGCGGGGGTAGGGGGGAGGCTCAGCACAGGGAGGCAGTTCACAACAACCAGGGGCAGCCAGGGGTCCCAGGAGCGTGGGATGTTGGGAAGGGGTGCCTCCAAGGGAGATTCTAGCCTGGGCTTTCAAAAGTTCTCCCAGAGGTGAGATGTACAGAAAGCAGCATCTCCTGGTTTATATTTCCACCTGTGCTTTGCAGCGGACTGGTGCTGAGTTCCCACATGTGCTCTATGAGGACAGCGCTCAAGTCACACTTGAGGGACTCCACAGACTGCAAGAGTGTGGGGAAGTTTGGGAGCGGTTCATCAACAGTGACTGTCCACCAATCTAGTGACCTACAGAATTTTTACTAGCATACTCTGATGCACAGACTTGCCATGTTTTGTCCATGCAGAGGCAGAACAAACTGTTCTAAAGCCTTCGGCATTTACTTCTGGGCATCAGTCACTTGTCTGATGCACCAGAATGTGCTCTTTGGATCCTCCATGGCCACCATTGTTCACTGGCCAGGAAACCTTGGGAAAGTCTTGTGATCCGGCCCCGAGTTGGACCCAGGTCTGGTGAGGAGTTAATGAAGCTGTGGAAGAAATGTTCTTTCCAAGGGTCTCAGCATCGTGCCAACATTTGCCCTTTGTCAGCTAGTTATCAAGTGAGAAAAAGGATGATCTCGTTCTCACCATCGAGTGTATATTCCTTTTTCTATACAGTCATTAAAACTGAAGGCAGAGGTAGGAACAACCCGAGTGCCCATCAATGATGAATGGGTATACAAAATGTGGTATATCCGTGCAGTGGAATCGCACTTAAAACGGAATGAAGGACTGATTCCTGCTGCAAGGGATGCGCCTCGAAAACCTTACGTTGAGTGAAGGAAGCCAGTCACAAAGGGCCACGTGCTGTATGACCCCGTTCATCTAAACATCCAGAGGAAGGACTGTCACTCAGGGCTGGGGTAAAGAGGGCGGGTGCGGGGTGGAGCAGCAATACAGGGCATGGGGTCACCTCCTGAGGGGACGGAAATGTTCTATACTGAGGGTGGTGACGGTGGCACATGTCTGTATCTACACTAAAACCACTTCAAATGTGCCCATTTCACAACCATTTCTTCTCCTTTTGGTGTCAACAAAGGACCTGCAGGTCCTCTTTTCTAAGAATAGCCCCCCTTCTCCCTCTAAGTGGCACCGTCACCGTCCTTGCTCCTACCCTGTCCATGACGCACAGAGACATTCTCCCCTCTCAGCTGCAAGCCTATCTTGCCTTCTCCCCGTTTCCTTACAGATCGTCTGGGGCTGCTTTCCTGCTATGGCCCAGCGCTTCGACTCTATATGGCCCACAAAGCTTAAAATAGTTACTAACTGGTCTCTCATAGCACTTACTGACTCCCAGACTGTATTAAAGCACCTCGTACAGTTAACTGGAGTTACCTCCCCACAAAAACATTTGCTTTTGGTGGGCAAAATATTACAATATTCTTTATATTTCTCTGAATATATTTTACATTTATGTATAGCATATAGTACTTTGTATACCATTAAAAATTTAATCAAATATTTTCCAAATTGAACAGTCTTAAGAAATGATTAATTTGAGCCTCAGTCTTGTGTGTTACACTTGTTGGTTATTCCGTTTCATTTGTGTGAGGCCATTTCACTAAAAAAGGAGGAGACATGACAGACACATAGTGAATTTTTTTTTTAACATTTTTGCGGGTGATTTTAAGTGCACACAGGCTGTGGGAATAAAATGAGGGAATATTTGCACTAAGTCACCACAACTAATTAGGCACGATGGGAGTTTGGTAATCCACCCATCCCCATTAACAATCTGTTCTCTCAGGTGCTACACAACTCCACAGGAAAGAGAATCAACATTTTGGAAGTTTACAACCCATCAACCACAACCCATAAAAGGAAGACGCCAATCTGATTGTAATAGAGGGAAAGAAGATTTTCATTGCGGTTTTTGTTAAAGCTCACATACACAGAATTATGCCACCTGATTGCAGGGGAAGTTCAAAGCAACAACACTTATGATGTCAAGATGTACTTGGAAGTCTTCTTGCCTGTTTAGCTCTGCAAACTTCCTTTATCATAAGCAGTAGACAGATTTATTAAAGAAACGTTCTGGGGCCATTTCACACAACCACAGTTCTGCTCCCAACTTCACAGAGGCATTCATTATGCACTTACGGGCAGAGAGAATGATCTCCAGCCTTCCGCCAACTGCTGGATACACCTAAGGATGTAGTCTTTTGTCACTGTCATCTTGACAACCCTGACCTGCATTGCAAAGCAGGCGTCACTTTGGGGGAATTCATAAAGGACACACACCTGCTAGAGGCTCCAGATAAGTAGCTTACAATAATGAAAAGCTGTTTTTACTGGGCTTTTAATTTCAAATTTGATTATTTAATAAGACATGAAACTGATATATTTCCAAGGTCTATACTTGTGATAAGTTATGAAGTCATTTGGTGGGGGAGTATAAAAAATGGAGAATATGGATATAAATAATAGAAGGCTTTTTATTTTGGTAAAATAAAACCCTTTGTGTGCGGCAGATTATAATCTGATCATGAAAGTCATTTTTCTCCAAGAAGTACGACACAGAAAGTCAAAAGGGTTAAACATACAAATTCACCTGCTGTGGGGCGATGAGGTATCGGATGGAGACAGACGATTCAAAGCACACATCTGCCGCCACGGCCCTCCCACCACCAGGTAACTCCAGATCGCTCCTGGCGAGGCCTCACGCCACGTCACTTGAGGCTTCTCTATCACCATGGGGTATCATAGGCAGCATTTTCCACCTCAAGAGAAACAAAACACGGTCCTCGAGGTCAGAGTCCACCAGGAGCTCCTGCAGGCACAGCCATAGAAGCTCTCCCCCCAGATCTGTGAGCCTGCGAAAGGTTTCCGTGGAGCAATCCGGTCCCTGTTCCAGTCACTGCCCACATTCTCCCTCACATCCGGTCTTGGGGGAAGTTGGAGTCTGCAGGTATGGGCCTGCCTCTTTCCCTCTGAAGAAGATTCTATTTTTTAAACTGAAAGAAGTACTTGAAAGACATTTTCAGATTTTCTTATTAAATAAAAAAAAAAAAAATGCTAGAATAAATGTCAGCTGCCATACAGTGCCCCAGAAAAGCAAACACTCTCTCCCTTTCAATGATACTTAAGGCAGCAGCCTAGAAAGTAGGAACAATTTTTCATTCTATTCATGGCTATCAATAAATAACCAAATTCTAATATTTTGCTACTGCAATGGCATCCCTCGGGAAGTCTCAAGAATCACAGGGACAACCGTGCCATTCAATGTGATGGAGAAAAACTCAAGCAGTCCCAGGCACCCAGCACTTAATCGTGCCCTCAGCAGTGCAGGACAAGAGGCCATCCTTCTTGCCACACAAACTTGTCTGACTCTGCTTTCCCCATGCAGTCGTGTTGCTGGGGCTGCTGTTTCTCTGGACCTGGTCTTTCATCTGGATAATGAGCCACGTCCACAGAGAGCAGAAGCCCCAGGCGAAGTGTCCAATCCTGATGCATAGACAGGGTAGCCCTTGGTGTCTTAGCCATGTTCCAGATCAGAGAGCTGTCCTCCTCTGCTTCCAGATCTTACAGGAAGAAGAGCACAGACATCAGCTGGTGGCAGGTAAAGACTGTGATGCTGGCGGGGGGGGAAGCTTTGCTGGGCCCAGGGAACAGGTCTGGGTCTCAGGAGGTCCCTCCACTATTGTAAATCATGTATCATTCTCCCACTCATCAGAGCTCAAAGGGCCCTGCAAGGAGCACGGGGCTGGTAAGCAGAGAGCCTTCTCTGCCCTCAGGGGCATGTAATGAGTGGAGGGAGTTCCCCTGTAGTGCACCATGCTGCCCCGGGCACATATGTACGTATATGGTTACATGTATGTAGCCTCAAGAACCATGTCGAGTTTCTCTACACAATATCAATTTTCTAAAACCTAGAACAAAACTCTTCACTGTTTCAGACTAAATAGAGGCCACTCAGTGAGTTAATCAGCATGGTGAACTTCTTTAATTGAGCAGTCATTGGCATTTTACCTCAATTTGTACAACTCAACCTCTTGGATAAAAGGTAAACTGACACTTTTGGGAATAATTTGCTGTAATGACAAAGAAGTGGCAGATACTGAGGGGACTGGGGTCCTATCTGTCCTCTTCATCATGTAGCTCTGACACCCAGCATAGAGTATGGCCAAGGTGCTCAGTAAACAGTGCTCACCAATCCAACAGGCCGGGCCAGCGCTTCCAGGCAGCAAGAAGACAGGGCCAAGCCTGGCTCATTCTGTGGGAGCCATGCAAACCTGCCAAGTCCATAAACAGGGCCGGTAGGTCAGCAGCCTCTGGGGCCGCATCCAGCTCCAACATTCTTTTATGTTATAAAATAAGTAGACCCACAGAATTACACATTTACCAGAAATAAAACTAAACTCTGGCCCAATGGCTGGCAAAGCAAGACAGATGCTAAATTAGTAGGTTGACTATAATGCAAGCAATCTTGGACAGGGACCTTTCTCTCCCACGCCCTCCCAAATCTTTACAAATGTGCGGTCAGGAATGCGACCATCTCAACGTCATAGGGAGGTTCTGTTCTTAGGGGAAGAGCTAATAAGATAGATCTCCCACCCTGACATCACAGGATTCTCTATCCCAATCTAAAACCCCATTCAGTATGAACTTTTTCTTTATTTGGTGGCAAGGAGATATTTGTTTCAGCAGTTGCTGGAAATGTTAAACACAAATGAGTTTCTAACTCCATCTGAGTGACTGGCCCGAGGTACTCTTATTTCACATATAATTTGCACTTGCATTGAGCACCTTAGCAAATTAATTTGGTGGCAAAGAGCATACACGTTAACGCATCACTCCCTGTGCTCGAATCCTGACTCTACTTTTTAGTGCTGTGTGACCTCACCTAAATTACTCAACCTCTCTGTGCCACAGAGTCCTCATTTGCAGGGTGGTGATGGCAGTCCCTCCCTCTAGGGGGACTGTGTGAATTAACCTATACAAACACTAAGAAGGCTGTAAGCACTCCGGTTGCCATCATCTTTGTCCCAACAAGGCAAAACTGTAAGTCTCAGTAATGACATTTTCAACCACTAGGAAAATTACTGAAAGGCACACGCCAAGGATGCACAGACACTGCTTGCCCTCCTTTGAAGTTCAAGTCACTCTGGGAATGCAAACACAGGCAACAACACTGGGTTAAGTGTACAACACAGCCCGCCAGTGACTAAGGGGCTAGAAACCACACCAAGACGGCACTGAAATGTGCTCACGACAGCCAAGGCCAGGCCACCGCTGGCCGACCACAGGGGCACGGAGCCAGCCCTAACAGAACCAGGGGAACAATGACTAACAGCAGAACTACAGAGCAAGTCTACACTAATGAGTGACTTGGCCGCTTCCAGGAGCAAAGGCATGAGAATGCCTTTAAGGAGGAGACCCTGTCTCCCCATTCCTTCTACTGTAGTACAGAAGGTTAATTATAACAGTATTAATGTGCCAATTTAATCAACTAAAATCACAATATAAATTCCTGGATGGGTTTTGTTTGTGTAAAATGTATTAAGTTCCCACTTCCTGTCCAGAACACTTTTCTCCGCCTCTCTGGGTGCCTGGTGAACTAATGTGAACTAAGAATGTCCTTGACTGTCCCTGGCAAGGCCTGGCTTCGGCTTCCTTGCTGTCCCCAGAGGCAGGAAAACCAACTCCGGCCCAAATACACCGGACACTCCACCCCCACTCCTCACGACGTCTGCGCTGCTCAACAGGTCCTGTCCTCGAGTAAATGTGATGTCCTCCGTTTATTTTGTTACATTAATTTGCCTCTTCAAATTAAGGATTTAAAACAAGACTTTTTACTTAGGTTCCCGAAGAAAACAAACACAGCTGTCTTCACTCTTCTCTGAAGCTCTAACAATCCAATCTTTTCTTGTTTAAAAAAAAAAAAATGCACACACACTGAACTCATCTTACAAGGGATTTTATTCACATCGATTCAGAAAGAACCATTTACCTGCAGCATGTTCCTGTCAAATTATTCTGGTCAATATACAGAAAAATAATCATCCTTCAAGTCCCGACTGGAGAACTTTCAGCAATCAGAAAAAAAAAAACGTTCCAGATGCCATCCCAAGAGTCTCTTGATGCATACGCTCTACTCTGCTCACATTTTATTATCTTGATGTCTTGATGACATAACTCAGACCAAAACGAGGGAAAAGGAAGAACACAAACACCAGAGAAGGGAGTCCCATATTTTAACCACAAGCTGGTGCAGCCACAACGTGGGGACAACCTATTATTCAGAGGCACCCACAATTTTCTTCAGGCTTTCCTCGTGGAAATAGTGGAACATGTAAACATTGTTTTGGACTCTCTGTTGTCTGGGGAGGCTACTCTCCCCGGTACCTGCCTCAGTGACGAACACCAGTTTCTGCCTGTGTTTCAGACAGCCACTCGACTGCCTCTTTGGACATGGAGGACAATTTCTTGACCTCCCACGCTCAGCAAACCCAACCAGGGAGCCCTGCTTGGGCAAAAACCCCATACCCTTAGTGGAAGAAGAACAAGAAGGTGTTGCCTCCAGGTGGCAAGGAGGGGGATCCAGCCTAGTGTGGGATGTGGGTTTAAGGGCTCGCTCCCTCGCTCTAAGGAAGCTTGTGAAGGCACAGGAGCACCCCAAGACGGCGTGCGATGGAGGCAAGACAACGACCTAGGAGGGAGGGAGCCTGGGGCTGAGCCATGGTTTAGAGCTCCCACCTCCCACGTCAGCCCAAGCTGGACAGGGAGTGGAGCCCTGGGCCAGAGCAGGTGGGAGACCAGCACCCCAACCCTCAAGGGGCCCACTGCCAGGGACACAGACACACCAACTACGTCTGTCTTCACCCCTCAAAAAACTGTCTTTCTGTGCTTCATCCTGCAAGCAAACTATAGGCCTTTGCACAAAAGATGTCCATTTTTATGAACAGCGATATGAACCTGCTCATTTAAAGAGGTGGGTATGGTGGGGGGAGAGAGTTTAATAATGGTTAGGCCAATCTAAGAGTCTCCCATAACTCCCAAGGGAGAGAGAAGAACTTCAGAGTCCACCAGAAAGAGCTCCAAATCTACCCAAGCACCACATCCAGGCGCCAGCTGTGGCAGGCCCAGCAGCAGACAGAGCATGAGAAGGTGCTCCAGAAGTACAGGACACCGCCACACGGCCTCAGATACACTCATCACCCCCAGGGAGAGACTGTGGCACCCAGGGCCGTGCCACGGGCTCAATGCACATTGTGCCATTTAACCCCACTAAAGACTGCTACATATCCAGTCTGCATCTGAGAACTGAGCTTCCAAATTGCTGAGGCGCTCACCTATAGCTAGTAAGTCACGCCTGAGATTCCAGAGCCCACGTGGCTCTGTGGGACGCAGTGACCTGGTACGGGCCCTTGGCTCCATGCCTTCTTAGCATTATCAGCACTATGACCTCGGACGAGTAATTTAACCTCTCTGGGTCTTACCTCCTTATCTGTAAAGTGGATAAATTATTTCTGACCTGACAGAGCTCTCGTGAGGATCAAATACTCTATGTAGAAATGTACTGGGAGGTTGCATAGGTTTTGTTTTTGTTTTGAAGGGTAAATTGTGCGTTTTGACAGTGAAAATGGGTGAGCAGACAGGCAGGAGGGGAAGATATTAATTTCTAGGTTCTTCCACCAAAAAAAAAAAAAATAAAAAGGAAGACCAAACTGGGAAGAGCTGTTGTGGAACTCAAATATTCTCTGCTGGTTTACACACAAAAGGCATAGGCTTCAAAAGGCCCTTAAAACCTTTCCAGGCGCCAATGTCCTGATCCTTAAAGTGTGGGTGTTGAACTGTACCACATGTGCCTAGAGAAAGGGCAAAGCTGTGTCTCCAAAATCACCACACAACAGGTGAGGAGACACACTCTCCCAGGCTTCCTGCTCAGACCCTCACAATGGAAAGCACTCTACCATCAACTTTGCTAGCAACACCAAAGAAGTATTTGGAGGAAACACACAGGCCTGAGACAAACTCAGTTAACAGTGGTCTCAGAATGTGCTTTTTGAGGATCATGGTATAAGGGACAAAGTTAACACAAAGTCAGTAGTGAACCTGAAAGGAATGGTCCACACCCTAAGAGCTTGTTGATATTATAAACAATCCTTTAAAGATCACTTTTAAAAATGAAGAAGGGGGCGCCTGGGTGGCTCAGTGGGTTAAGCCTCTGCCTTTGCCTCAGGTCATGGTCTCAGGGTCCTGGGATGAAGCCATGAATCTCTGCTCAGCAGGGAGCCTGCTTCCCCCTCCCCCTCTTCCTGCCTTTCTGCCTACATGTGCTCTCTCTCTCTCTTTCTCTGTTAAATAACCAAATCTTTAAAAAATTTAAAAAAAAAAAAAAAGGAAGAAGAAGCGAACTGTGCCAGGGTTGGATGACTAGGTCATTGTGGCTCAGAATATAAATGATTAGCGGGTATGTCCTAAAATGAGTGGACGATGCAAGGAGGGTGTGTGCATGAGGTACGAGGTGTTCCAGTATGGAATGCAGGACGTGCCGCTCTGCTCACCAGCTTCGTACCCCACTTTCTCCCCAACCAACATGTCTTTGCCTCTGTGCTCAGCTCTTCCTGAAGTCAGGACATTCGCCCAGCTTTTCTTGTTGCTAATTCCTCTTCCCTTCCCCCAACCCACCCTGTGCCTCCATTTTGAAAAACTGGGCAGAGAGCAAATACTGACACCTAGTATGGGCCAGATGCTGAGAGAAGTGGTTTTGGGTAGCTCATCTCATTGAAGGCCTGTGACAGCTCTGCAGGATATTAATTTGTTGAAAGCCATACAGGAAGTAAGCGATGGGACAGGCATTCAAACCCAGGTCTTCCTAAACCCCAAACTCTCCCTCAGCAAAATCTAGGGTTGCCCTGTCCAACACAGCCATCGGTCACATTAACTGCTGCACACATAAAATAGGTTGATATGTGAAAGGTAAAATAAGCCCCAGGAAGACTTAATTCAAAAAAGGAATGCAAAATATAGCATTAATAATTTTTATGTTCATTATATACCAAAATGATAAAAGGAGTTTAGATATTTGGGTTAAGTAAGATACATTATTGAAATTAATTTCATCTGTTTCTTTTTGCTTTTTTTTAATGTTACTAGCAAATTTAAAATTATATACATCACATTTGTGGCTTACATCAGATTTTTTTGGGCAGCACAGATCTAGAACACTAGAATGAAGAGTATCAGTCAACCCTTTGCAAAGTACCTGAGTGTCCTCTTGTAAAAGCCACAATGCAAGGAGCAGCCAGGAGTCTGAGAGCCGATGGGGGTAGAAGTTCTTGATCAGTGATGGTCTTTACCCCTCTGTATCCTACTATCATTATGTTCTGTTTTGTTTTGTTTTTCAAACGTCCCAGAGGCTCCATATAGTGAAATTTTATAAATAAATAAAAAAAATTTATTTGAAAAAAGAAAAGAAAAGGTATCCCAGAAAACGAAAAAGAAAAGAAAATGGGTCTTGTTTAAGGATGCCAGGCACTGAAACCAGTTAGGACACCCAAAAAGGGCATCTGCCATAATAAAGCCACCAATGGCAAAAATTCATGGGAAATTTCTAAGTTGTTTTCTGAAACATGAGGATGAAAGAATATTTTTAAAGTAATATAATTACATGCATTTTTAGTATGTATAATTAAATAAACCAAATATTAGAAGTGGATATTTGAGTACTCCATTTACATTCCCAGAAATTAAAATCCAAGTAGGCCTGATGCTCATTTTAATTTTCACATAGAAAAAACAAGACCTCATTTAAATTGAGACTCACTTTAGAGAACATGAGAGGGGAGAAGGTCAGAGGGAGAAGCAGACTCCCCATGAACCTGGAAGCCTGATGCAGGACTCGATCCTGGGATCGAGCCAACCAGGTGCCCCAAGACTCACTTTATATTTATATAAGTATGGTAGACGACTCAAAAGATATATCTGCAGGCTAGCCATAAGGCATTAGAATTTAACTGGAGCCATCATTTACCATTCACCCCTTATTCCCGGTCCATTCAACAAATATTTGTGGACAAAAAATATTTGTGTGTAACGTGCAAGCGCCTTCCATGTCTCAGGCACAACCAGAAGGGACACCTGACTATGTGAGATGAAGACTATGTAGATAACTGTGTGTAACTTCTTCAGGCTCCAACAGGCTGCATTATTGCCATTAAAAAAAAGCATTATTTTTTAACACTATTCTGGTTGCAGCATATACATGTTTATCACATGGAGAATTTTTTTGAATCCAAAATCAGGATGCTCTGTCCCCTGAGCAAGGAGGGAACATCACTAAACTAGGGCATGACTTCCATCATGCCAAGCATGGAGGCCTGGGGAGGCCCACTCGAGTCCCTTACATATGTGGCAACATGGTTCCACTAAGATCTAAGAGGAAAAATGGAGAATATACTAACAGTGTAAGTATATCTGCCCAGACATCAAACCAAAGTGTGTCCTGGAGAAATGGTCTTCAGAAAGTGACATGCAGGAAGCATGCTCAGAGATGCGAGGAAATGAACAGCAAAAAGAAAAGCAGGAAGGGGCAGGGGAGGAATTCCCTAGCTAGAGAAGGAGGAATGGGGGGCTATAGACCAAAGGGTGGGAGGCCTGAGCGTCTGGTGAGGAGTTTGGATTTGACCTGTTTCACAACAGGCATCTACTGTGGGTTCTTCAGGCAGAAAGGAAATAAAAGTGGGTTTGATGAAGAGGAATCTGGTGGAAGTATGCCGTATGAGTCAGACTGGAGGAGAAAGGGACTGCAGGCTTCTAAGCTCTAATGCTGGTCGTGGCAGTATGTGTGTGTTTTGCAGCTGAGTACTTCCTTCACACAAAATTTTACATAGCTAACTGCAATAGGGTGTTCTGGACTGGATCCTGGAACAGAAAAATCACATGAATGGAAAACTGGTGAAATCTGAATAAAGTCTGTAATTTAGTTAATAGTTATGCATCCATGTTAATTTCTTAGTTTTAACAAATGTGCCAGGGTAATGTAAGATGTTAACATTAGGGTAGACTGGGTGATGGGGATTCCGGAACTCTCTGTACTGTTTCAACTTTTCCATAAATTTAAAATTATTCCAAATAAACAAGATTTGAAAAAATTAAATAATGAAATAATTTAAAATTATTCCAAAATAACAAGATTTGAAAAAATCTGACTTGGAAGTTCAGCATTAAAAACAGTTGAGCTGGATGGGCCTACCCACCACACTCCTCTTTCTCACTTCCTCTCCCTGCCTGTATGCACAGAGTGTCCCACTGAGCAGGCCAGCGCATCAGAGAGGCACCTTGTCAAAAAGGGACAAATGGGGGATAAGAGACCTGAGAACTTTGTCAACCTGAGAAACCTGCTCAGGGTAAACCTATTGCAGCCCGTAAGCTCTCTTAGCATGTGCCTGACAGTCCCCTCCTGGTGAGCCTGCCTTGCACTCAGCCCTGGACTCGGCCCTGAACTTAGCCCCAGAGGCCCAAGTGACTGCCTCGTCAGCTGAGTGGATGGGGATACTCACCTGACCCCAGAGGGGCCAGCTCATCAGCTGGCTAACAGCCTACTCAAGCCTGTTGTGAAATTATTCCAGGGCCAATGTGATGGTCTCTTTTAGGAATGGGAATCAGGGAACAGGACAAGGAGAGCCATAGACATCATCTGCCAAATCAGGAAAGGCAGCATGAGCCGGAGGCAGAGAGAAGCAGAGATCTTGAGAAGGAAGGGGAGGAAACAGAACAGAGACGGGAAGTGGTCAGTGGCAGAAGAGGTAGGGAGGGAAGATGGCAGACCAGGCACAGCCCAGGCACGTGACTGGCAGAACGGACAGCCTCCCATCCAACAGTGGCCCCCTCAGCTGGTTCTTCTATGGTTCCACTCCTTCTGAAGTCCAGTGTTCAACAATGCCAGGGTCCCCATGCAGGGAAGACCTTACAATAAACCTCCACCACTTGAGGGATTGGAGGGAGCCTCTTTCTAGCAACCAAAGGAGTCTTTAAAAAATATCTTTGTGCCAGAACAATACAGCCTCTGCCTTTAATGCTGTTATTATTTTTCACTGGTTTGGTTTGTTGTTGTTGGGTTTTGTTTGGTTCTCCTATCTCCTATTTACCTCCTACAAGGAACACTTTAAGGGTAGGAGATGGTGTGTGGTTCAGGCAAGAAGGCCCTTAGCTGGCTGTTAAGAGCTCCTGGGACCAAGACCCCAAGCAAGTCATAGCTTCTAGAATTCTGCTTCTTCACCCACAGAAAGAAGAGTTTAGACTTAGTCTCAGCCACTCCAAAAGGCTCCTGATCACCTTCCTTTACATCATCCCCTTACCCCTTGACCATCGCTTCTAGAATCCGAGAAGGAAAAGGGCTGCGTGAAGGAAAAGAAGGGAGAATCTAATTCTGATCATCTTGATTTCTATAGAGCTATGAGGATTCATGGTCAGAGACACTGTATAGCCTACCCACTTTCAGCTGCCAAGGCATTCTAGATTCATCCGAGGCTCAGTCAAAGGATGTCAATCCCATTTTACTTACGGACTTTCATTCTGGTTAAGCATGCACACACATATACACACACACAATATTATTATTATAATCTAAAAGAAAAAGCACAATTCTTTCCTCCTAAATCTTCACACACACATATAAACTCATTTTCAATATTTTACACTGAAAAGAAAGTCCATAACCACTTTTTCAGGAGGTTTCCATGAAGTCATCATTTAATTCATTTATTAATTCAATGGATATGTACATATTCATTTCACTGTAACACAATTATTTTGCTCATTAAACATTTTGTGCTGCCAGAGACACCTATGAAATCTAATAAGCAGTTTCCAGAACGACACAACATGCCAATTACAAATGTTAATTAGATCTAAGTGAACAGCATGAGAAATTTAACAAAATGAATTCCAGGGAGGGGAAGGAGAAGAATATAAGTAAGCCAAGAGCCAAGCGGTTAGCTCTGCCTGGCTCTCCTACCATGGACCCACCCCTCTGATTCTGAAAAATGCCCCATGTGAATTCAACAATCTTGGGCCAAAAAGTTGACATAATACATAGCAATGCTGGGAATAATCTCTGAGTCATATACTTAGAGAATGTAAACTATCCAAACATAATGTGCCTACAGCATCTGCTGCGGATGATCTAAGGCTCCCGCCGAGCCACAGCACACTATCAGCAGAAAAGCAGCAAGTCCAAAAGGACCCACCCTTCTTCCCCTAGTATGCTCCGTGTACGGCAGACCTACGAAAGGCACTATACATACATGTAGGCCCTTCATAATTAAATAGAGAACATCAAAATTAAGTAGAGAACAAAATTAAATAGAGAGCTCTAAAAATTAAAGAAATGAGGATAAAAATGTGCCCCTGTGTTCCCAAAGCAGTTCCCAAATATGACTGCAAGGTAAGAAGCCCACACAAAGATATTCTACTTGGTAGACTGGTGTCTCATATCTTCTCCTCACCCAAAGCAAAGCCAGACTTGCAGGATAACAGGACAGATCTGGTTTACAGATAGGAAGGGAAAGTGTCTGGTTTTAGGATGTATTTGTTTGCTTTGCCTACACCTTAACATAGAAACATACTTCAACTCTTAGGAGAAAAGATTAAGGTCATTAGGCCTTCTGGCTTTCTGATTAGTTAGATGCTTTGGGAGACAGAGAGACAAATCAAGTGAGACACCTGCTCCCTGGAAATTTCCAATTTAGTAATGAAATCCCACCTCAAGGGAGGAAGATGGATTAAATAAACAAGCTTACTTGCTCTTGACCTATAAGTCATCAGGCAGTCAGCCAAAATAAATCAAACAAATTGCTTTGTCTAATAAATAGGCTTTGATATTCCTTATATCTAAATTCTGCTAGAGGATCAACTGGAAGGGAGCTCCTGTAATTTTTCTCTGGAGTATCCCCTACCCTAAGTTATCTGGAAAGTTTTCAGATTCCTTTATAAGAGCAGGCCCTCACAGTCCTAGACATCTAACCAGCTCCCTCCCATCCACCACACACACCAAGTCATCCTCCAGATCACTCCCTCCAGATCCCTCCATATCACTGACTCTAACCCTCTGGGGATCATGCACCCCCATGGGAACACAACGGCCACACTCCCCCAAAAAGAAAAGCCCCATCAGTCCATCATAACATTGGCTTTCACATGGCGCTAAGGGATCATTCATGTCCCCTTCCCAGCCCATTCATGGGCCCTCTTGGGAGCCACAGGTCCCAATTAACCCATGTAGGGACGGGGCCTAGTTGGTTACATTCATTGGTTCCACCACAAGTATCCTTTATAGGTATAAAAAAACCCACCATTCCCTGGGTCATGTCTAGGTACGAGCCCCATGCTAGGAATTTAACTTTACCGCTTTGTAATCCTGCAAAGGGTCTATTGCATATGAGAAAATCGTGTCCCTAATCCTGACCTCAGGGTGGATATGTCTTCAAGGAAAAGACCTCTCTTTGAGAGTAATTGCACCATCACTGACAAATAGGTCACTATGTGGGTGACCTTTTCCTCTAAACAGAACTTAACTGTCTTTGGTTCTGGAACAGTGAAAAGTCAATGACCCCAGGTCACAGGGCAAGCGGGGGACAAAGGGGGGGGGGAGCCTGATCACCCAACCCCAGGGGAGGTTTCTCTCTACTTCACCGCAGTCAGGTCTTCATTCATCTCTTCCCACCTCCACCACCCTAGTGGAGGCCAGCATGTCTCATGGAGAATACGAAGTCTCCTAAGTAATCTCCTGTCACCAGCCCCAAGCCAGACATTCCATCCTCACCCTCCAGCCACGGGGATTTGTCTCCACTAAACACACAACATCCTTCCAAAAGTCATTCAACAAGGTCCTGTCACCTACAAAATAAGGCTCTTCTGCCTTTCTTGATTCCATGCCTTTGACGCCTTTTGATCCAGAAATTGTGAACAACTATTGGTCTCCTAAAAACATAACATGCAAAAAATAAATAAACAAATAAAACATAACATGCCTTTGCAGATGGTGTTCTTTCTACTTGGAGTATTTCTTTCATTGCCATTCATCTGTCTTCTTTCAAAACACCTCCATCCAGCCCACTCTGAAATGACCTTTCAATTAATTGACTTCCTCCTCTGCACTTTTATATATTTTATGAACCTCTATAATTACCACTTAACTCAAGCATTACAAAATAATTACTGCACAGTCTGTTCTTCCCCCCACTAGGTTGTATACTGGTTATTACCCTTTGAATTCTCAATATTTATCACTGTGCCAGGCAAAGAGCAGGCACCTAGGAAATGCAGGTTGACTAAGTGAATTTTTCCAAAAGCAAAAGGAGACAGTCCCCAGGCAAAGACAGAGGGTGTCTCATGGACATACATATAGTGTAGCATGTGGACGGTGTAGATCTTTTCTCCTTGCTCTTTGATTTTGTCTCCACGTAAGTGACCCAGACAAATAAAGTATCATCATAAAATGTTCAAAGGACTTCCAGGAAAAATAAATCAGCACCAATAAATAATTAAAATGTGAAACCAAAATGCATGTTAAAAGAGACGAATCTACTGGCATGACACCTTGAAGTTAGTAAAAACTGAATTATTCCCTACTTCAGGATGCCTTTCTATTAATCCTATAGATCACACTGGTCAACATTACTCTCATCAGCTGTGCTCGTTTTACAGCTCCTGTAGATACTTGCATTTCTCCTCAGATCTCACTTGTAAACCAAAGCAATAACATACAATTTTGGATATTCTGCTCTTTAAGCATGGTCACAGAGCTAGCTTTGTTAATGGAAGCTACAAGCTCACCCTTGTTTGCTCTCCTTAGACACCTGTTGAGAAGATGAACAGACGGATGTACAATCCACCTGCCAATTCACGATGCTTTCTGTTTAGACAGGCAACTGTGAAGAAATCTGTATTTACTTTCAGGGCTGCCTAACTTCACCAGCATTGACTTTTCTGTAAGCCAACCTTTTTTATTTCCACGACAAAGGATGACACAGATCCCTCAGATTTCATCAAGATGAAGCTATGCAAAGACTGGAGTACTGAAAGGGGGAAGGGAGCAGGGGAAATGATAAAATGTAAGCACCAGGGGCACCTGGGTGGTTCAGTTACTGGGTGTCTGCCTCCGGCTCAGGTGATAGTCCTGGGGTCCTAGGATTGAGCCCAGCATGGGGTGCCCTGCTCTGCAGGAAGCCAGCTTCTCCCTTCCCCACTCTCCCTGCCTATGTGCCCTCCCTCACTGTGTCTCTGTCAAATAAATAAATAAAATCTTAAAAAAAAAAAAAAAAGCAAGCACAAGTTGAAGCAATAGAGAAGCCCCACAGTCCATGGCACCAAAATGACCTCTCGCTGGCTCTATGCTGATGATTCAGATTCCCAGTCTGGATTCTAAGTGGGTGCCAGGCTTCAACAGGATTGAATACAATCAACGCTACAAGGAGGCATGAATGCATTTCTCAGCGGCATTTCAAAACACCATCATTATGGGTTTCTATTGCCAGACTCAGTGAAAGGCTGCTCACAAAAGCCCAAAGACAATGGCACGATATACCATTTTTCAAAGAGGTAGGAACACGCTCCAAACACATCATTTTTTAGGCAACTACAAGGAATCTCCCTATTAGATGGCATCACCATTGAACAAGCCAAAGGATAACTCAAAATACATGGAGACAAAGATAGAACTTGCCAGCGCTCTTGCCTGTCCTGAAACATGGCTTCCAAGTCTCAGAGCATGTCTCTAGGGGGTTGTTCTCCACAATAAGGCAGAGTCCCTATCCCTGCCTCTGAAGATGCCCCTGAAATCCCCCATCTTAATTCAGGAGCCCCTCCTTGCAATAATTTTATCTACCAAATCAACTGCAGTTATTAACCATGCATATTCTAGTTCTTTATCAAACATGCACAGTTCCCAGTCACCGCGGCCATATCAAGGGAGTTTCAGACCCCATGTGATGTGGTAGAAGACCACAGCTGTGAGCCATAAGCCTGGCTGTGCCCCTCACAGGCACTTCTGAGTGTCAGCGCTGCCCCTCCCCCACCCACAGCACAGCTGCAAAGCGAAGATGTTAGCTACCAACCGCAGTGAGGGCCGGTGAAGGAGAACGTGGAAAACAATAAAATACATCCAGAATATCAAATACATCCAAATATACTGGATATCAAATTGGAAATAAAATATCTAAATACCAAAAATATCCTGACTGGCACAAAGGAAGCATAGCCAAATATTGGTTCCTTTTCTCCTTCTGCCAAAACAATACAATTTGATCTTTCTCTCAGTGCGTGCTGGCTTGTCACAGACAACTGTCCAATGTCCACTCACTCTCAGAAACACTGACATGGCTCAGGAGACTCCCTGGCTCCCAGCATCTCTGGCTGGGGGGCTCTGCTGTGTGCTTGGCCTTCCTATCCTGGGGGCACCTTGGGGCCACTGCACAGTTGCAAGGACACTGCAGGAGGAGCCTACCAGTCTGCACTGCTTGGCTGTCTTCTGATATTTCATCTAAATTAAACCCAAACAGTATTTTCCACTGCAGATTCCAGTCTCCAGGACTTAGTGCCCACGGTCTGAACTTGACATCTGCTTTAAAGGGCATAAGAGTTAGCCCACGCCAGATTCCACATTCCTAATGAGAACATTACAGATGAAGTAACATAGCAAAAGAGCTGAGTTTTAATATCCACTCCCAAGGACAACAGTAGCTTTCCAGCCCTGTCTCACGCCTTTGGTCAAGAGGGGGCCGAAATTGAGATCATCCCGAATGGCAGAGGTAAGCTGCCATGGGTCTCTGTTCTCTCCTGGACAAGTTTATCCCGAAGAGTAGCCTTCCCATTCTTATATTTATGGTTCTTGTCACAGGTCTGCTATTAACATTCACCATCTTATGACTTTGAACATGCATTGACAATCCAGTCTCAAAGGTTGGGAGAGTAAACACTATCTGTTTCACAGGCCATGAGGTCTTTGCTGCAACCACTCACTACTGCTGTTCAGCCCCAAAGCAGCCATAGACAATGGGTATAGCTGTGTTCCAGTAATAATAACCTTCATGTCTAGAAACAGGAAGCTAGCCAGTGGGCCATAGTTTGCTAAGCCCTGGTCTTAAATATTATCCATGAGTATGGCCTTAACTGCAAAAGACAGAAGGAATTATGGTTTTGTCCATATTATCCCAAACCAGAATAACCACCTCTATTTGAAATAGTCATATAACAGACACCCAGGTCAAGGATAGCTTGGTTGGTTGTTGAAAGGGACTAAGAGAGACTAAGGGTGGCTCCGTTAGTTAAGTGACTACTTTCTGCTCAGGTCATGATCCCAGTGTCCTCGGATCAAGTCCCACATCAGTCTCCCTACTTAGCGGGGAGTCTGCTTCTCCCACTTACCTTCCCTTTCTCACATTCTCTCTCACATTCTCTCTCTCTCTCAAATAAATAAATAAATAAATAAATAAATATTTTTTTTGAAAGAAATAAAAAGAAAGCGCCTAAGAGCTAGAACCAAAAGGAGAGAACCCTCGGGGCAGTTGGGTGGCTCAGTCGGTTAAGCGTCCAACTCTTGGTTTCAGCTTAGGTCAAGATATCAGGGTCATGGGATTGAGGCTCACGTGGGGCTCCACACTGAGCAAAGATTAAGATTCTCTCTCTCTGCCCCTGCCCACCCCGCCACTGCTCTCTCAAATACATAAAAATAAATAAAATCTTAAGAAAAAAAAAAAGGAGAGAACCCAGATGTGGGCTCTGTTGCTTCCCACCTGAATTACAAGTTTTGAACTTGGCAATCTTTAAGGTTCTTTCCAACTCAACAATTCTATAATTTTAACACCTATGACTCAGTCCGTATTTGACATCCATGAAAAAAATGAATCTAAAACTCTGAAAGATTATGAATACTTTAGTCTGAATAAAAAAATTACATATGCTCACTCTGAAAACTTAAATTTAAAAAAAAAATGCATAAAGAAGAAAATTAAAATTCCCCTTAAGTCTCACCACTCAGAGATGACTGGCTTTGGCATTTTGGTGAAGTCTTGTCTGTGTAAAGAGACACAAAATGTTACAATATGGCAAGCACAGTAGCCATAACAATTACAGCCACAGCCAAGCAATTACTTTGAACTTGCATATTCTTTTTGGAAAAGAAATACTGACCTCACCCAAAACAATCCTCTTTGTAATATACACCATGAGCTTAAGTGCTGAGACCAGCAAACTAGGGAAGCCACTTCTGCAATCCACAGTCCACGCATGGTCAGCTCTCCCATGAGAGCTTCACCTGGGCCCATGTGCCATGTCCCCGGTTGAAGTCACAGGAAGGAAAAGGAAGAGCCCAACACAGAGGACAGCCCCACCAAACTGTAAGCAACTATCACCCTGACCATGCTCTCCAGCAAGTAGAGCAGCTGATTAAAAACATCAACACAGGTGGTAATTCACATTATTTGGAATAGCATGTCCAGGAAGGAAGGGAGAGTGGTAAGGAGGGAGGTGCAAATTACACAGTTAAAGGACTATTTTTCATTCATCACGGAGGAGAAAGTTTAATATTGCAATACATATTTTAAAAATATTTTTAAATTACAAACATGGCCAGAGAAAAAGGGAGACCACAACAGACAAGGAGAAAGGGAAGTTAAGGTGAGTGCATAAAGAACAAAGGGATCTGATGCACGACTTCACTTATTTAAACATGGGGGTGGGGGGGTTGAGAGGTGTTTTTCAGGTACACGCATTCCCAGTGCGGAGGATGGTGGTCCAAGTCTTTTCCTGCAGACGGGATGGTCAGTGACTCAATGCTTCAGCAGCTGTGCTCAAGAAACTTGGATGCCTGCGAGTCTTGCCACTTGGCGATAATTTCCAGCTTACTCATCAGCACATTCCAGATGGCTTTGATGGGGAGAAACGCTCTCCATCCTGCTTTGCCTCTGGGTCATTTCATTGGAAATGCCGCGCATATCAAGTTTTCTTCTTTCTCCAAAGCAAGCAACCAAACAGGCCATCAGGAAGCCCGCAGTCCTGGACACTACCTTTGATTGGAAAACAGGGGCAATTCAGCTCAGAATCACATGGAGAAGAAACAGTTTTTACAAACCGAAGGAAGGATTTATGATTCAGTTCTCTGCATGTTCATGTATTTTATGGGAACACAAAATGAGGTTTTCACAAATGAATCCATATAAAACATGAATAGAACGCCTTCATTTCGTGAAAGAGATGCCAACTCAGAGCAAGAAATCCACACTCTTCCTCCCAATCCAGGCATGTGCTTAGGCCCTGAAAGCCCACAAGGGCCACATTAGGAGCAGGGGCCTGAGCCTGAGCGGCCCCTGGGACTAAACCCCCCAGAGGCCCAGACCAAACAAGCCTGGAGAGCCCCGGATGTCGTTCCCCAACGGGAAATGTCTCCAGTGCAGTTCTGAACAAATACTAGATGGCAAGAAGGAAATAGCACCATTTGTTCTGTGTTCTCATGCATTTCACTGTCCCACCACAGGCAGAGGTGGCCTTGTGGTGCCTGCGAGCCAAGCGCCAAGTGTCCTTATAAGAAAGAAAAACAGGATGAAGAAAAAGCACAGAGCATGAGGATGTCATCCTCGGTAGGAAGGAGCATTTCAAGTCAGTGCCCATCTAATTTTCTCTGCACCTGCATAATAACTAACAGCAAAGTGCATCATTTTGTTTGAAGATGACAAAAACTCTGAATTCTTAACAGACTGTAGACAAGACACAGATATGGCAAGGAGATAAAAGGACACTCAACCGGACAAATACACAACCAATGTGCTGTTTAAACTCCGTAAATTACTCAAGAAAAGGTAAGTCGAACAAGCAGGTTTGTTACATACAAGTGGGACTTCGATGAACCAAGGCAAGACAGACTCCCTTGCTCCCAAGCTTGGACATACATCTTTTGCAAAACCTCCCTCCCACCAGGTTTCATGCTCCTGGAGAGCACATTCTATTCTCCTGGGTGCCTCTGAGCCCCGAGCCCACTGTGGGTCACAGCAGGCAGGGGCTGCAGTCTGCAACAGCATGCACCCCCTCTTTCCTCTCTGAACCGCAGAAGGTGACCCCAGCTAAGCCTTCTATGGGGAGGGCCATGCTGTCTCTCTTCCCACTTGGAAATCTGCCTGAAAACTGAATTCCAGGTTCCTGAGGGGAGCAGGCTGGGCCTCTTCAGCATTTTCCCTTCTGTGCCTGGCACACAGTGCTCAACAAATACCGGTTGAACGAAGGACAGTCTCAGATTTGGAGCAGAACCAATCCTCAGAAAATATCATGCCACTCATCTGCAGAAAAGGCAGTAAAGGTGTGTGTAAAATCACAACACTTTGTAGCAAGCCCCATCCTGGACTCCAGCTACTCTAAATTGAATCCTGTCGGCCTTATCACATGGCCACCCGAGAACCACACTCCAGAACACCTTCCATCCCAAGCAAACTTCCAAAGACATGTCAATTTTAGTTTCTGGTAAAGTGTTTTGGACAAAATGCTATGGTTATCAAAGCAATAACAGCTGTGGGCTACATGAGAATAAAGGCCTAAGCCCACTCTCATCATGTAAACAGAATGTGATATTTCTCTCATTATCAGTTAATGCATTCCGGTCTCTGAGTTAAAGAAATTCACCTATTTTTGCTACTTAATGTCACAGGAACAATGCAATTCCTACTATGTTCAGACATGTTACCCAGTTCTCTTACCCCTACAGGGAGCTACCCTACTTGCTAAGGGGCGGTCAGTTTGTTCAACACGAAGTAATTTTATGCATCAGTCCAGATTCCTTTGAGGAAGCAAGAAAGAAAATGGATCGGGGGACAAGTTAGCACAGAGCAGACAAGAAGCCCCTGCGGCCTCCTTCCCTATGACCAATACCATCCTCCTCCTCCTCCTCCTCGGAGACCTGGGTTGTGTTGATCTCCACCTTCATCACCATAACCATCATCATCCTCATAACACAGAGCAAGAGAGCATTTCCTAAAATGTCTACAGGCTCAGAAATTAATTTCATACAACCAGTGGAAGGCTCTATACACTTAACAAAAATAGAGTACCTATCTCCTGGAGAGTATAAATACATCCCCAAATGGTGTTAAGTTCTGGAAGATGGATCAGCATTGTCCTATAGTTGATTTTTTTTTTTAAGTTTTCATTTAAATTCCAGTTAGTTAACATACAGTGCAATATTAGTTTCAGGTGCATGATACAGTCATTCGTCACTTCCACACATCACCCAGTGCTCATCACAAGTATACTCCTTTATCCCCATCTCCTATTTCACCCATCCCCTCACCCGTCCTCCCTTTGGTAACCACTAGTTTGTTCTCTATAGTCAAGGGTCTGTTACTTGGTTTGCCTCTCTTTATCATTTTTTACCCTTTGCTTATTTGTTTGGCTCCTTAATTTCCACATGAGTGAAATCATATGTATTTGTCTTTCTCTGACTCATTTTACTTAGCATAATATACTCTAATACCATCTATATTGTAGCAAAGGACAAGATCTCATACTTTTTGATGTGGCTCAGTAATATTCCTTTATATATATATATATATATATATATATATATATATATATATATATATATACACACACACACACTCCACATCTTCTTTATCCATTCACCTACTGATGGACAACTGGGTTCTTTCCATAATTTGGCTATTGTAGATAATGCTGCTATAAACATTGGGGTGCATGTATCCCTCTGAATGAGTATTTTTGTATCCTTTGGGTAAATATCTAGTAGTGCAATTGCTAGATCATAGGGTAGTTTTATTTTTACCTTCTTGAGGAACCTCCATACTGTTTTCCACAATGACTGCACCAGTTTGCATTCCCACCAACAGTGCAAGAGTGTTCTTTCCCTGCATCCTCACCAACACCTATTGTTTCTTGTGTTCTTGATCCGCCCATTCTGACAGGTATGAGGTGATATCTCATTGTAGTTTTGAGATGCGTTTCCCTGATTATGAGTGATGTTGAGCATCTTTTCAGGTCTTTGTTGGTCATTTGTGTGTCTTCTTTGGAAAAATGTCTATTCATGTCCACAGCTGCTTTTTTTTTTTTTTTAAGATTTTATTTATTTTATTTGACAGAGAGAGAGATCACAAGTAGGCAGAGAGGCAGGCAGAGACAGAGGGGGAAGCAGGCTCCCTGCTGAGCAGAGAGCCCGATGCAGGGCTCGATCCCAGGACACTGAGATCATGACCTGAGCCGAAGGCAGCGGCTTAATCCACTGAGCCACCCAGGCGCCCCCACAGCTGCTTTTTTTTTTTTTTTTTTTTTAAAGATTTTATTTATTTACTTGAGAGAGAGACAGTGAGAGAGAGCATTAACGAGGAGAAGGTCAGAGAGAGAAGCAGACTCCCCATGGAGCTGGGAGCCCGATGTGGGACTCGATCCCGGGACTCCAGGATCATGACCTGAGCCGAAGGCAGTCGTCCAACCAACTGAGCCACCCAGGCGTCCCAACAGCTGCTTTTTAACCACAAAGAAAGTTACTACTTGGTATCATTAGATAGTATATTTGTAGAGATCCTAGCAACACTGCTCCATGGTGAAGGCTGCCTCCTTTGATGACTCCTCAGTCACCAGGCATCAAAGAAGCAGTATTGACCAAGGGTGAGTCCCCTTATACAATCCCATGGGCTGCCTTTCTGGCAGACACTCAAACCCTGCCTTTCTTTCAAGGAGGTGAGGAAGCCTAAGGTCAGTAAGGAGCCAAGAAGATACATAAGACAGCCATAAGCACACTCACAAAGACCATTCTCAATGAGGTCTTAACACTGGGAAGACAGAGCAGTCCCTTCCAGGCCTACTTTCTATCAAGAAGCAGGCCATGAGCAGGGTTTACAGCCATAATGACCTCTCACCAGGTCCAGCCTGGGAGGCATCACAGTAGGCTGCAAGGAAGGGAACTCACTGTTCCTCTCCTGGATGACAGAAACTAACAAGAAAGCAAGAGTAACCACTAAATGGGAGAAGACATTTGCAAATCATGTATTTATAAAGGGTTAATATCCAAAACATATAAAGAACCAAGAAACTCAATAGCAAAAAAAAAAAAAAAAAATCCAATAAAAAAATGGGCAGAGGATCTGAATAGACATTTTTCCAAAGAAGACATAAAGATGGCCAACAGACATGAAAAGGTGCTCAACATCATTAACCATCAGAGAAATGCAAATAAAAACCACAATGAGATACTACTTTATACTTGTAAGAATGGTTAATACCAAAAAGACAAGAAATAATGAGTGCTGGCGAGGATATGGAGAAAAGGGGCCACTGGCACACTATTGCTGGGAATGCAAGCTGGTGCAGCCACTGTGAAAAACAGAATGGAGGTTCCTCAAAAATCAAAGAGATCTACCAACAATTCCAATTCTGGGCATACAGTCAAAGGAGATGAAGTCATTATTCCAAAGAGCTATCTGCACCCCCATATTCACCTCAGTATTTACAATAACCAAGAATGGAAACAACCTATGTGTCCATCAATGGATAGGCAGATAAAGAAAATGTGGTGTGATATGTACACACACACACACACACACCAGAATATTATTCAGTCATACAAAAAAGGGAGCTATAGCCCCTTATCTCATGACGTTTATACTCAAGTGGGAAATAGATGTGCTACAATAGCCCGATGAAAAGTCCAGAGTGTAACAGAAGTAAAGAGCAGGTGTAAGATGGAGAGTTCTCGTACCCACTGATCACCTGTCATCATTAGCCATCAAGTTTCTGCAATATTCTTTCTACTTTTTAAAGATTTTATCTGTAAGTCATCTCTACACCCAATGTGGGCCTGGAACTCATGACCCTGAGGCCAAGAACTGCATGCTCCACTGACTGAGCTCAGGTGTCCCAAGTTTCCATGATATTCTTTAATCAAATATGGGCCAAGATTAGACACAGCTACTAATTCAACTCCTATTATGAGCCGCAAATGCTGAGAAGGCACCTTCTGTTAACAGCTCTGCCACAATACCTGCCCCTGTGATTTCTCTTAAGTGTGTAAATAAATTGGCAGCCATGTTTTGGGCTAAAACTTCTTGCCTTTTCTCTTTTTAAAGATTTATTAATTTGAGAATGGGAGAGAAAGCATGAGCAGGAAGGGCAGAAGGAGAGGGAGAGAGAATCTCAAGCAGACTGTGCATTGAGTGCAGATCCTGACACGGGGCTCAATCTCACGACCCTGAGATCACACCCTGAGCCAAAACCAACAGTCGGATGCTCAACTGACTGCACCACCCAGCTGCTCCTACCACTTCTCTTCTTTTTATAAGGCCACACCACTCTAGAAAAATGGAAGTATAGAATCCCATATGGCAGGAACCATATTGTAAGGGAATACTCAGACCTACTCCTACACCTGTTCTGCTAATAATTCACCTTTGGGATGACATTGGTCTCCATGGGACACCAACGGGACGCTCCTGGGATGCCCACAGGAAGCTGGACTTGTACTTCTGACACTGCTCAGCTACCTCCCTTGCTGGGGACCACATCAAGGGAATGGATGTCTTATAAGAAGGCAGAAGCATATGTCATGTTAAATGTAAAAACACAGTGATGTTATTTGTGTTTAAGTAGTAAGGTCTAAGCATATCCTAAAACCTCCAAAATAATCTTTTAAAAAACTTTTAAAAATCAGAGCTTTAGAATTGTCATCTCATACTTACAACTTTAACATACATAATTAAAAACTGAAGGTAGAGTCTTATACCATCCCAGACTCCAGAGCAATTACCAATAAGATGAACAGGGGGAAAAAGACATCCCATATTGCTTTAAGGAGGAATTTTTGGTTTTATTTCCTGTTCCCTAAATTCTTTGTGCTTGGGGATTCTCCCCTTCACTCCCTCCACTGGAATTCCCTCCAAGTAACTACTTGAAATGATTTTTTTTTCTTGAATAATCTTCTCTTTTTGACACAGTTATGACTCAGCAAGGGGGACCAGTGTCTCAGCATACAAAGGTGTAACACTATAAACGAAATCAATAAAATGGGAAAGGGTGTATTCCTCTGACAGAAGAACTTAGGACAAAGCCGGCCACATGAAGACACTCACACTACTTCTTTGTGGCCAGCCCTTCCTACACTCGGCCTCTGCCAGGCTTCACTCTGAAAAGCCTGACCTGACCTATGCTGCCTGCAAGCGTATTTATCTACAGAATGAGCAGGAAATCTGACAGAAATGGGAACATGAATAACCCAATAGTGGGGGGGGGGGGGAGAAGACAGAGCTCAAGTTAAATACTTGAGACATAAAATGAGTCTCTGCACATTTCTCAAACAGGGCACAAGCCTCCCACCAGCGAAACATGCGAAAACAGAATGTCTACGTGGAGCCACAGATACACGAAATGTGCTAAGGTAACCATGTTTACCTCACTCATGCATGGACTCCTGTGTGTCTAAAAAAGGAAGACTCTGAGGAGAGGCGTCTGGACAGGGAAAAGGTCTCGGGCAGGAGAGACCACCAGACGGGCCCTGGGGGTGACGTGTCCATGCAGAACGGCTGCTATGAGGCGGTTCAGCAACATATCTGTCAAGAACCAGAGACCAAATATTCCAGGCTCTGCAGGCCCCCAGGCCCCTGTCACCACTCCCCCTCCCTGTTGGTCTCTGCAGCAGGAAAGCAGCCTCAGACAGCAGTGAACAAGGGAGTGCAGCAGTGTCCTATCCCCTTCCCCTGCTCGAAGGCTTTTCCTTCCACCTGAGTCTCACATTCCTTCCAGCAGCGGCAGAGGTATGCTGAGCATACCATCCCCATCTGAGGCAGGAAGGAGCGGAGAGGGTATGCTTTTGGAAATGCCCAAAATGGCCCCAGACAGGCAGTCCCACCAGCAGCTCCTCTTACCTCCCAAATGAAAGTAAACATTCCTGATCCACGTGGTAAAGATCTGTTTGTAGAATTAACACCATCTTCCCTCAGCTTCCGCGGGTGATGGTTTTACATGAATTGGGTAGGCAATTGACCTAACACTGGGTATCCCTATCAAAAGGGGAGAGGAACTGCAGGAAAAACCACCCCTAGCAGTGAAACAAAAAGTTCCATCAAGGCTTACTGCCAACAGGAACAGAAAATGATCCCCTGGAGGACCCTGGCCTCCTTCCTTTACATTCCAGTGAAAAGGCTTTGAAAAGGAAAACAATTACAATGTCCCCACTGTTGGTTATTTTCATTCGCAAGGGTCCAGTTGCAGTGCACTGACCATCATCCATCAACCCCCCAACCCCCGAAATCTTAAAGTTACTTGCAGCATCTAGAACAGGGAGAAGAAGGCAGAAACCCGGGCCCTACCGTAGCGGGGTGCTGGAATGAGCTTTTACCAGCTTGAGGGCTGACAGTTAAATCTGGGGAGGTTTTGCAAGGCGGTGGACATCACATTAGTAGATTGAAACTGACCAAGGGGAGAATGTTAACACCTTGAAAATTAGCAAATGCTACATATCAGTGCGATTTCCCTTCCGCTGCCAGAGGCCCAGTTTTTATAGCACAGGCTGGGAGAGTCCTAGAAAAGGAAGCTGGGGAGGTAGAAGCAGGAATACTTACAGTATACTGCTTAACAGATTTGGCCATGGAGTCCACAGAGAAACCTAGAAGGGGAGCATGGGCATCGTCCCAGGCCAAGAATTTCTTGGGATTAACATCAGTGAGAGAGAAGAAAGCCCCTCGGCCCCCGAAAGCCAGTAGGGTTCACCTTAGAGGCAAATACGTATACATAGACGGCAATCTGGAGCATCTTCCTGCATGAAGTCAAGTGAAAGCCCAGGGAGGGAGAGACGCTGAGACGTAACACATCCAGATCACAAAATTGAAATCAGTCCCAGCCCATCCATCAAGCTCTAAGTGCATTCTTTCATTCATACTTGGTCCGACCACAAAGAGTTCGTAATAGACCAGAGAGATCATGGAAAACACATTGTGTAGGAGGAAGCAGGGCAATTACTGACCTGTTTCCTGCTCACAGCGAGCTGCCGGCTGCACTATCCGGATGGTGGTATCAGTTACCAACTATGGGGCGGCAAGGCTTCCAAGCATCAAACAGCTGTTCTCCATGCAACTAGGAAGGGCCCCAGCCACCCTCTGATGACCCTTAATGGTCCACCTTCCACTTCTGTTCTCCCCACACTGTAATCACCTGTTTCATTAGAGAAGAAACTAAACACGGGGCCCAAGGTTGAGGCACCACACCCCCAAAATAACTGTGTCTGAGCCACAGCTACCCCCACACTCTCATTCCTGCTTCTGGGGTGAGCTGGGCTCTCAGATTCCATGGGCCCCCTCAGTGGGGCCAGGTGCAGCCCTGGCAGCCAAGGTAAACAGAGGTCATTACATATTACAATCTACTCCACTTTAGCCTTCTAGTTGGCGGGAAGAGGCCTGGTGCATCACTATCAGTGCCCTGGGCTTTTTTCCTTCTAAATCTAAGTAGCCTGTCAGTCCAGGAGAAGCTGCCAACCTCTAAGCCAGGCGACAACCTCAGCCATCTTCCAAGGGGGGAGCCAACAGGTTCTCACAACCGAGCAAATGTTGGGAAGAAACTGCTTCTTCTAGCATTGTCTATGGTCTCTAGTTCTGTGGCAACAAAATTGCGAAGGACTTGGTCATGGAACAAACCCTTCATCTCATGTCAACGGCTAAAGGAGCCATTGAGGGGAGCATGAGAGCAGCCCCGGCTTTGGGTTCAAAGTCGTCTTTGACCTGTAAGTCGTTAGAGCAACTTCCCACAGTTTTATTTACAGTAGCATCTCGAGGTGATCTGAACAGCTGTGCTGAGAGGTTTTGTGTGCACAGAGGGCGAGCTTGTCTTCAGCAGGAAGTCGATGGAGGCCATTCCCAGGCACACAGGGCACAGGCCCTCTGTTCTCTCTGGAGCCCACCGAACAGCCAGAGACATTTGTGGTGGCAAACAGGAGGTATCCTTCTGCAGCTACTATCCCTGCCAGCCGGCCAGAGTCCTGGAGCGGCACAGTCTTCTGTATCTTGAGGACGTACCAGAGGAGTCCCAGCTTAGGGCTGGGACTTGGGCAGCACCTCAGTGACTCTGTCCTATGCAGTGCCTGGGATCCACTCTCATACCCCCGCCCCAGGGAGCTTCAGGCTCTCACTGGATGGAAAGGAAACAGGCTCAGCTCAGCAGGTCACGCAGCTGGCCAAAGGACAGAAGAGCCCAAAGCCGGCCCCAGCCCGGCCCCAGCCCGGCCCTCCTCCCAGCTAGCTCCTGCTAACCCTCGGCCAAGACTCATGCACACTGAGTACCGTGGACTCGTGCCTGGCTCAGAAGCGAGACTCTCTGAGACGCCCCACATGCCAAAAGAGCTAGGCTCACAGGCGCTGACCATGATTTTATGCAGAGAAAGCAAAGAGCACAACAGGAAGCCTCAAAGAGCCTCTCTTCTAAGGAAAGTCTTTTGCTTTGTGCTCACAGTGCCTGCCCCCCAACCCTCCCCATGTTGGGGCCCCACATCCAAGTCTGACCCAGGGCTCAGTTCTCCCCTCAGCCTCGCTCCATGGCTGAGGCTCCTTGTCACCACCTTGTACTAGATAGTGGCCACCAAGGTCCCACCTGCAGTCCAGCCTGCCTCCTAGCAGCCCCTGCCACATCTCCTACAGTCACGACTCAGGGACCTTCCAGGCCTGTAGGTCAGGTCCACACTCCTGGGCCAGCCCCCAGGTCTGTCCAGATCCAGATTCCAGAGCCGGGCAGCACCCAGGGAAAGCATAGCCTCTGAGCCAGAGACGGTGAGTCTAAACCCAGCTCCGCCACTTCTGAGTTCGTTTTCACTGGAAACTAAGGGCTCACAAGTACACATAGCTCCAAATTACCGTGAGAATTAAATGCAACGCAGCCAGCAAATCTGCCCACCATCCGAATGGTACAAAGAGGAGTGGCTGAGGCTGGGACCAAGGCTGCCTCCACACAAGGAGCTGAAGAACAGGGGCACGATGGACAACTTCCATGGCTGCAGCTTCACCTGCAGCAGAAGGAGTGGCAAGCAGGAGCCCCAGGTGCCTAGCTTTGCTGAAACCATCCGTGTGACCTGGGGGAGGCACCTCTCCTCACCTTGAGTCCTGACCCAACGATGCGGTGGAGACTGCAGAGATTTTACACAAAGGTCACAATCACATTTCAACCCCTCACCAGCTATAGGACAGATGACAAATCACATAACCCCTTGTGAATTCTGCTGCCGGTCCCTAAAATCATGAGGCTCCTGCCTCATGATTTTATGGACAACACAAGAGACTCAGAGTCCATAGAGTAAAATGAGTCAGAGAGAAATACGTAAATGTCCGCAACAATTAATGTAATTCCCTCTGGTAACTTTGTAACAACCTGGGAAATCAACTTCAAGTGCTCTCATCCCAACTAGAGGGCCACATGCGATCAGCCGGAGGCTGCCTATATTTACCAAAGAGAGTCCATCCTGGAGTCCTTCCCACGGTCAGAGATGCACATCTTTGAAGTAATACGCAACCTCTGTGTGATCTGAGGGAGAAATCAACCTTTCTTTGGTAGTCTTTAAATAAAAGTGACAGAACATCAAGGGAAAAGAAAGCAGAAAGTGCCTCCTTCAGCCATTACCAATAAATCAGAAGCATCCCCTCTGCTCCCTCAGTTCAGTTAGTTTTGTTTTGTTTTGTTTTTTTCCAGTGTTCCAATATTCCTTGTTTATGCACCACACGCAGTGGGTTCAGCTAGTTTTAAACTTACAATCAGGGAGGCTACAACAGCCCTTCACATTATTTTTTCTAACTTCAAATTCATACTTAGTGTCCATACTTTGTGATTCTCCATGGAATCACTCAAAGGTCCTGAAACATATGCCTTAGGTGGGCACTTGCTCCCGTTACAACACCCTATGCAGGACAGGAATTATCAACCACCCAGGTCCAGGGGCGCTACTGACAACTGGGAAAACAGCAGCATGGGAAAGGCGTACCCGATCTTGTAAGAGTGTAGGTGAGCCTCCTGTCTGTAATTTATGGGGTTAATGCCACACCCAGTGCCAAGTTCACAAGCTTGCTCCTGACCTGCTAAGGTAGGGAATTAGAGAGTATAGAAATTGGGAGGACTGCTAGCAGCCAGCTCTCTATAAAGTGACAGCAGTGGTGGAGAGAGGACCCCTACTTTCAGCAATACGGTCCATTTGTGCAAGAGTGACACAGGCCCATGGGGCAGTTTGGGAGCAGCCCCCAGGGTGGCCCTAAATCACAGGACGGCTCAAGACTGACATGCAGAATGACCCCAAGTCACCAAGCAAACTGCCCTCAGTCCAATATACTTGGTACAATAAATCCAGCAATTTTAGAAAGACACCAAATAAAATAGCCTAAATAAAGCCCTTACCTCAGAGAGGAAGCATGTATTCAATTGTATAATATTTATACACATCAACACATATACAATTACACATATTGGCAGCCCTCACTTCTTCTAAAGTACTACTGGAAACCATATCAAATTCAGCATTATAACTTGGCATTGAATTACAGGCCAGATACTCTGCTTGAAATAAATCATAAATAACTAAATACATCTCATCAAAGCAAAGATACAACTTCAAAATTCTACCATCATTAAGACTGTAATGTTACACCACAAGTACTATAAAATACACATAAAAACAAAATACACATCGTATAGAATACCACCCAACATTAGCACAGCAACTGGCAATTTATGAAACACCTTCCACAGCACATCGGACCGTCCCCCTCAAAAGCACAGGGGGCGCTCCAGTGTGCCAAGCAGCACCCATGAAACATTCTCTGTCTTATTTTATGAATCCAGCAGGGAAATGGCTGGAGTCATTCCAGGCTGAAGTCATTAAGGTGACAAATGAAATGGAACACGCATAGCCATCTTCAGGGAAGAGTGCAAGAACTCCAACAGCTCAGTTTGGGGAACAGCAGGAACACCTGTTCTTAGTCTCTGAAGCAAGGGCTCAAACCACCTGGGCCTGTGCTGACCGTGTCCAAACACTGGGCAGCTCAACCACAAGCCAAAGCCATCCATCTGGAAGCCAGGACAGCTAAGACAGGAGGCTTCTACCTATAGCTGAGCTATCCTGCCATGACTTAGGGCCAATTCTAATTTTGAGAGCGAGCTCTGGGTTCCCACCAACAAAGAATTCAAGCCAGGTGAGGGTCATCAGGAAGTCCCTTCGAGACCCCTGAGAAGGGCTGACGGTCCCATCCCAGGAGCCCCGTCCAGCACAGCCTCTGCTTCATTATGGAGGACAAAGGCACTATGGGTGGAACACTTTGTACCTTATCTATACCATCTGCCTGGAGTCATCCCCAAAGCTACCTGCGGCAGAACACAACTCTGCCATGGTTGGGAAAGGATGGAGTACTCCCTCCCCTGTCCCCTACACTTCCCATCTTCAGACTCATCCGTCACCCAGATAAGCAGAGCAACAGTGATAAGTGCCACACAGGACCCACACCACCCACACCAGCAAGTTCTCTCAGACCAGACCCATCAGTCATGCTCCATGCAGGACAAACCATGACATTCTGAAACCAAACAGAGACAAGACTGACACTCTAGAAGCAGCTTTAAACCCATGGGATGGAAGTGTGGGAACCACAGCATTCCACAGTATCTGTACTTTGATTAGTCAGCACGGAAGGCTTGGGTCTGCTGGTTCCCTCCCTGAGTCTTGGGAGTCATAGTCTGGACCCCTTCACCTGTACCACGGTCACATCTTAAAGCTCCTTATTATTTGAATTTCCCTTCACGCAGGGCCCCACCAAGGACGTGGTGGTGCCAATTGTGAGGCCCCCGAGGCCCAGGAAGTGGGTGGGCGGCTCTGTAGAACAGGTCTGCAGGCCATTCCAGTTCAGCACTAAACCACACAGCGAGAGTACATCCTCTGTAGGACTGAGGCACAACCCCCTCCTCTCCCCCCGAGCACCAGAAGCAGTCACGAGGGTGAGCTTTCACCAGCACATGCTCTTCCTTCCCAGGGGCTTCCATACACAGAGAGACAGCCCCTGCGGCTGGGCAGGCAGGCCAATTCATGCTACCTGGGGCCGGTCTAGTGACCATCTACCCCTGACATTACGATCCCCCTCAGGGAATCACAGCACAGTTTCTCCCTCCTTAATACCCCCATTATTTCCTTCATAACAGAGTCACTCTGTCCAAGAAAAATACAAATTAAAAAAATCCTTAAGGTAGAGAGAAAACATACACTTCAGCTTTCTCTCAAGAATGCCTTCTCAGAGACTTCTGAAGTAGCCTCAGCACCTCCAGAAACGACTGTGTCGGTGACCCTCACCCACGGGCAAGGCTGAGGGCTAGCACTATCAGCTGACACATGCTGACCAAGGTTAGTTCTCTTCTAGGGAAATATTTGCCCCCCAGCACTACGTTCTCTCCTGCGGGGGAACAGGCTTTCCAACCAAGGGTTCGCCATGACTATCTGTGGACCAAGTCCGTTTCTGCCCATCAGAATCCGCTCCCCAGAGGGGCTCACACTCAGCTGCATCATCCCATCGGTGGCTTTGGGCTTCAGCACGACCTTTACCAGGGAGATCTCATCCCAGAAATTAGAGCTTTAGATGGGGAGCCCAAGTCCTCCACTGGAGGGAAGGGGAACATGTGCTGAGATTTACTCTTCTTGTTTGAAGGACAAGATGTCTCAACTACAGCTAACCTAACACTGAGAGGCGACCACGTGGGGGACAGTGACAAGCATCCCCCACCAGCCTCATGATGACACTAGGGAACACCCCAAGTTCCCAGCCATGCCCATGCCAGATGGAACCCATTAACTGAATTTCCAAAGAAAAGCTAACTCTTTATCAAATAATACCATTTAAAGAGAATGATAATCCCCACAGCCTTAAATGTAAATCTGATAATACACAATGTAAATAATAAAATGCAAAAATCCAATTTCTACGTAGTGAACTTTCAAACACTCCACTGTTTCCATTATTCTAGCTTTCAATCTAAATGCTGCAATGCCACTGTAGGCACATCAGGCCCCCAGAACAAGGCTATTATACACTTGTTCCTCACTTGAAATATGAGCCCAGAATTATTTACTCAGTGCACTGTGCATGTCAGCTAACAAAAGCACTGCATAAAGGATTTGACAAATGCACAGGGAAAGTGTAGGCCCACCCCATGAATATTCCCCCAAACCAAACCATAAAGATATAACAGGATGATGTAGAAGGGGAAACTGTCCACCTCTCCTTATGATACCGCCTGTCACCTCAGGAAATGGACAGGCTGTCAGGTGACAGCTTTGTAATCACCTAATGCTAAGACACTGAGCACTCTTCCTATGAAGGAATGTAAATCCAGACACTGAATTCCACTCCCTCCGAAAAGGGGCCAGAAGAAAAACAAAATTAGACTCTGTGTCCATCAAGACCACTGAAAAGAGACTGCTGATGAGGAGACATGTCAGAGAAATAATAACTTCCCGTTGGGAAATTTAAATAATCAGCTGGGTCTGAAAAATTGCACATTCTGGGTTTCAGAGCAATTTCTCAGCGTGCTTTTTATAAGCCCTCCAGGCTGTTATTACATTAGGTTCAGACCCAAAATTCCTGCAGTGGTTTGCAGATTCTATCTCTACAACAATTCAAGTATCAGAGGAAACTTCAGATTGTTGCCTGTAAACCTTCTGAAGGACACTGTATGAGTACGAATTGGTCAGAGTCATGAAAAAGCATGTTGGCCTTAGAACCTGGACTGTTCTAGGATGTTCGAGTCCAGCTGTCCAACACGGTGACACCAGCCACATGCGGCTACCGAGCCCTTGAGAAGGGGTGAGTCAGAAAGGAGATGCACTATTGTGAAATAAACACCAGGCTTCAAAAGAAGCTGGGAAAAAAGAATGCAAAATATCTCATTAACATGGTTTGTAGAGGCTAATGCTGGCATGCCAATATTTTGGATATAGTGGGATAAATAAGATACAGTATTAAAGCTAATTTCATCTGCTGCTTTCTACCTTTTATAATGTGACCACTAGAAAATTTCACATTACACATGTGGCTCACATTCTTTCTATGGACAGCGCTGTTTTAGAGTATGAGATTAAGAATTCAAGCCATCAAAGACTTTATTTGAACACATGTTAATCCATTAGCTTTCTGTAAATGTTTTTGAGACATGTAAGCGCCGATGTCCAGGGGAAAAAAATTCTGTATTCAGTCTGTCTCCATGGCCACAAATCTGGAGCCCCACAAACATCTGGGCCTGATTTTAACACTCAATCCAGAGAGAAGGAGACTCAGTTGGTAAGGAGAGGCTACCTATATAAGAAAACTTCAAACAAAATACAGCACCGGCATTTCCCTGTGGGTAACTGTGTACACACTTTCCAGAATGTTCATTTTATCATGTGAATCGAGAACAATTCAAACATAAGCAAGAACCCAAGGACCCCACCTTCCCAAATACAAGGCAGGTACAAGCCACGTCACACTGAGCAATGACACAAGATTACCCCTGAAAGCTTCTTCCTGCACTGAGCCCCCCAAAGCAGGGCTGACCCGCACCACCATTTTAGCAACAGAAGAGATAGAATCTTCCTGTCCCCATCCTTTCCCCCATCAGCTCCTCTTTCTACGTATGTTCTTCATGCTCAGCTATGAAATTCTCCCACTGACTTGCATCTTTATACATGCATTTTTTTTTTTTTTACATTATGGTAAAAGATAGCACAAAATATTTTAATTTCCCTTCAGTCCGGGCAGCTGGTGAAGAGAAAATAATGTGAACTATGAGGCAATCAGAACTGAATTCTAATCCCAGCTCACACCTTGGTTTCCTGCTCTATGGAATGATACTCCTGGCAACAGTCCCACAAAAATGCACAGCCCAAAGCAAATGCCAAAGTCTGCTTGGGTTCAGATCCCAGCTCCCACCCACCAGCTGTGTGATAAGCTGCTCAACTTCTCTAGGCCTCATTTTCTCCATCTGCAAAATTCAGGTAATCGTAGTACTTATTTCACTAAGTAATTCATGGGTTGAATTCACTGTTTTTGTACAAAATTATTTTTCTAAAGAATTACCTTTTAAGTGAATTAATGAGCAGAATAATGCCAGGCTCATAAATAAAATGGCTCCAACCGCCATCAGGTTAAGACCAATATCCTAGCATGGTCTCTCACCTCTGCCTCCCCCTGCCCCTCCAACCTTATCTCAACCCGGTCTCCTCCTGACCCCCACCGGCCCTCAATTGCTTCCTTTCAGTTCCCCATTTGCTCCAAGCACCTTAGGACTACAGGCCACTATACCTGCTGTTCCCTCTGCTGGAATACTCTTCCTCCCTCTCCACCTGGCCTGGTCCAGCCGCTCGTCTTACCAACACAGATCTGGCAAGATTCTCCAGTCTTCTGCTCCCATAATCCTTTATCCTTCTCTGCAGGCTGGGAATGGCCTTCCAGGAAAGGTTTCCTCTACCCCACCAACTTTTCCAGGCTTTTTGTGGTTTAGACCAATACTGCTCAACCCTGGCATCAGCAACATCTGGGAAACTTTGACAAGCTGACACAAGGCTGCACCCACACCAATCACATCAGGGCCTCTGGACCAGGCCCACAGTTCAGTGTTTGGGCAAGTTCCCCAAGGATTTCCAAATGTAACCCAAGTTGGGAACCACTGGGTCAACACAAGAACACAGCTGCAGTATTTTATGGGCCCTGCACAGTTCTGGTGTGCAACTCTGCTAGCTGCAATATTTTTAAAGGATGCTTTCAATCTTTCAATAGGATTTTAAAAATCATCTATCAACTGCAAAGAGCACGCATTTTTTAAAAATCTAAATTAATCCAATTAGAGTATAAGAATACATATATTACAAAACACCTCCGCCGTATCTGAGATTTTTCAATTAGCATTTTATTCAGTCTGGGTAGCCCGTGACAGTAACCAACTGGAAGCTCCGGGAGGTTAGAGACTTTGTCCCGCTGTCTGTGATGTCACCGGTGTAGGGAAGCGTGCCCAGCATACACAGGTGCCACACGCACACCTGTGATGAGGGGCGCAGTCCTCCATGCACCAGACTGCAGGTTACGGGAACACAGGCCAGAGCGTGCACCCAGCACACAGACAGGCACCGGATGGCTTAGCAGCACTTGCTCCTTTGAACAAATGAACTCCCCCAGGCAGCCCCGTGGCTGTTCCTCTCTCTGGGCCTGGCTTGCTGCTTGTCCTCTCCCTGCAGGAGACAGCCCCCCACCTGCGTTTGAAGCCATTCATCTGCGGTTTATGAAATACTGTGGTAACCTTTGAGATGCAAAGATGTTTAGAAATGCAAATTACTGTCAATATGAATATTAATAGCAGTGTTATTAATAACTTAAGTTGTCTGCCAGACACTTGACTCTTGATTAAAGGAAGTGGAAGAGCTCAAGCCAAGCCAGAAACCTCAGCTAGGAGCCGAAGGATCTGTGCAGGATCCCTGGTCCCCAGGGGGACAGTGGCTATTCTGAATGCCTGACTAGAGAATTTTACAGAAAGTCAGAGTGTGCTGCTCCTCCCATGACTACTTCCCTGTGTTTTCTGTTCACCAGGTATGAGTTCCATGGGCAGAGCTCAGCCAGGCTCGCTCTTCTGCCCAAGAGCCCAGAACAGTGTCTGGCCTGCATATGGTGCCCCAGCCACGTGTCCGGATCAAGGAGAAAACAAATGAGTCCATGAGAGAAGGGCACAAGGGGGGAAGGAGGCATGTGGGGCTGAACACTAGAAAATACAGACCGGGAAACTCAAACCCAAAGCTCACGTGGGCTCTGCCTACTCCACAAAGGACAAAAAAAAAGAACTTCTTCTTTGGGTAAAATCACCAATCCAGAACTCTTCCACAAGCTGTTAATTCACCTAAAATACTTTTTTTTTAAAAGCACTGTGGTCACTGTCACTACAAATATTTAAGACACCAGCTGTCCTGACAAGCAGCCTGTCTATACCCAAGTCTTCGTAACTTCATGATTCAAATACATCCACATTATGTTCTGCTTCTTAAGTCATGAATGTACTTTTCAGCATTAGAAATTATCCCTTTCACATCTTTAAATATTGTGGTTTCTGCCTGACTAATGCTATCTTTAATTATACATCATCGAGTATTTTACTGTGATCTAATGGGGTCTATTACTCATCAGAATGGCCCCAGTCAGCAATCATATTCCCCAGAGCCAACTATTCAACCCTTCTTCCATTTTTCAAACATACCAGCCGCACGTGCACAAATTTACACCCAGACTGAGTCACAGCATCTTACCAATTTGTCCAAAAGATAAAACTATCCTTGAAGGAACTCACTATGCTGGCTTCCTAGTGAGGTCTGGCACAGCAATGCTATGACCACCAAGGGCACTCCAACCTTGCCTTGGGTACAGCCACACCCCACTGCCCACCCTGAGCACACACCACACGGGGCATGAACAGAAGGGAAGTGCATCCTAGGGAAGGTAAGCCATGTGCACAAGTCCTGCAGCAAACAGGTGGCAGACCCAGGAACCCACTCTCCGTGACGACACACGGCCGGAGGCCAGGAGAAGAACATGACCAGATCTAGGTGGGCCACACAGCATGCTGGGGTGCTTTCAGCACCCTGACTCCCACAGTCACCAACCATAACCCATCCATTATATAATATATGTGGAAGGGCCAAGCAATCTCTTTTTTTTTCTTTTAAGATTTTATTTATTTATCTGAGAGAGAGAGAGACAGAGATAGTGAGAGAGTACAAGCAGGGAGGAGAGGGATAAGCAGGCTACTTGCTGAGCAAGAAGCCTGACATGGGGCTCGATCCCAGGACCCTGGGATCATGACCTAAACCTAAGGCAGATGCCTAACTGACTGAGCCACCCAGGTGCCCTGGGCCAAGCGATCTTAAACAAACCTACAGATCAGCAGACGTCAGCTAGTCCCCAAACTCTCATTCAAAGGGATGAACTGCCAGCCAAATTAATTATCTTAAATACACAATCTATAAAAAGTATAAATGTATACATATATCTTCTATATATTAATGTATATGTATATAAATAAACGTATTTATGTCTATTGACGTGTTTTAGTTATTGAGTGAAAAATGAACAGGTCAGGCTCAAGCTCCAGACATTTTACATAAACAGCTGGTGATTAACTTCTGCATACTTACAAGACAGACTCAAACTACTAAACCAAGTGCCCTAAGACCCAGAAGCTGAAAACATATAACTAGACAGGTCACCAGATGGACAATTAACAAATAAATCATTTTGAAAGAACTGGAATCAATGATGAGCTAGGAGACCTTGATGTGTCCCTCTGAATAATTGACGAGGCATCTTTTCTTGGACCATTTGTAAGACTATGTTTAGAATCCCATTTAGTGCTGCAAGATAATTCACGCAAATGCTGGCTTCTTATCGCACCCATTGACCAAGCAGCAGATGGAAAACAATAAATACGCACACGGATCTAGTGTGTGCACCCCGTGCCAACAGCACACTGAAAAGCAACAATTCAGAAACAGCCTTCCCTCAGCCCTGGTGGCAGCGAGGCGGCTTGCCAATGCTCAGAGGCAAACCCGGCCTTAGGGCTGTTCCAGGTTGTGCGGAGACACTCATAGTGTGCAGCACTGTCTCCCTATATTCATTTCCTTCTAACAACATCCCACCAGCCACTGGCAGTTGTGGTTCCAAGAAACAGGCATCCTGGACATTTCTCCCCAGCACCTCTAAAAAGGTAGCTCCCAACACCTCTCTCCTTTGGAGAAAGAGAAAGCCCGTCTGTGACTCGCTCCAGGCTCATGGGGGCTGGGGTGCAGGGGAAGAAGAACAGAGACAGGGACGGGGAGAGCTTGTCTGGACTAGAGCGAGGGAGGGAAGAGCTTTTGCTGAGGAGAAAGCCCCAGAGACCCCTGAGTTGAAGGTGAGGCCCCAGAAAAGGCACCAAGAGGAGAGGTGACAGCAAGCCGGCTTCCTGTGGCGCCACCCACGGCTTGGCCAGGGCTCTGGCAGGGGTCACAGGCTATGCACACAGCAGGGCCCATCTCCTGCCCCACAGCCACCAACTCCTCAGGGAGCGCATGGCCTCTGGGTCCCCCTTCCCAAGGGCTGGTGGCTGTGGGAGAATCTGGGTGGTGGTGGTGGGCAGGGGAGAAGTGGCAGCTAAGAAGGAAACCACTTTACCTTGAACACCCTAAAATGTAGGACACCAGCAGGTGATCCAGAACTGGATGAAAGGAATAGCCAAAATTCTGGAAAGGCAGTGTTGCAAAAAAGATACGCATATGTAGACTCTGCAGGACCCCCCCAACCTGTGCTCCCACATCCTTCCTTAGGGTCCCAGCCCAAGGGTGTTGGGCACTCATCTAGTCTACTACTTATTAATATGAAAACTCAAGGCTGAAGAATAATAACAGTAACGACACTTACTAAAGGCCTACTATACAGCTAGTGCTTGTCTCCAAACATCTGAGGTAGAACCCATTCAGCTTATAGTCCTTTGAGATGCTGGATGTTCTTCTTGGTCCCCACCTTCCAGATGAGAACACTGTAGCGCAGCAGTCACATTACATACCCAATGGCTGGCCCACAGCATGCTGTCAGGATACATAAAGAGGGGAACCTGAGCCCAGATACTCAGGCCCCATGGCTCCAGGCCTGCCCATGACCCTATACAGCCCTCCACAGCTGATCTGTAGTTTCCTGTTTTATTCCTTCAGAAGCCTTGTCATCTGCCACCACACTCCTGAGCACAGAAGAACCAACTAACCAATACCAGCCCTGCTACAGAAGACCGGCTCCTACACAGGGGGTAAGACTCAATGCAAGGCATGGTCCTGACCTGGATGAACTTACAGTGAACACAGATGAACACTTGCATGGGTGTAAAAGGTTAAAGACCTAGAAAATGACCAGAGAATAAATTCTAGAGAAGAGCTTTAGACATGCAATGAGAACATAGACAAATGTCAGTTGGAGAAGTGCCAACAGTCCCTCAGCAATGTGTGGTCAGCATTGGGGAGATGAAGAGGAGTAGGTATAGGACAGCACCTGGGACAGCACTGTAGGGTGGAGGCTGCCTACAGAAGCACACACAGACCATGTGATGACAGGCTTCTCTATGGTGTCCCAAGGACAAGGATGAAGGAAGAGGGTCCCTGTCCTCTAGGGATGGACCACCTTTGATTAATGGCAAAGAAGGTACTGGGTCGTGTAAGTATAGAGCAAATGGCACAGAGGACCTCACTGTGCAGGGCAAGGGAGCAGCTGTGGGCCATGCAGAAACAAGACCACAGGACCTAGAACCTGGCCCAAAGGAAGAGCCAAGGGAGCTGTGACAACCAAAAAGCATTTTGGGACAATCATTTGGGCCATTGGCACAGGTGGACTGAGGAGAGCAACAGCAGCCCAGCAGGGAGTGTGGCCATCAGGGTCCTGGCCCGGTATCCCAGGAAATGGGTTTGGTGCTGTCCAAGAAGCAGGAAGGAAGATGTTAACTGTCCCTTCTGAGAATGTACCGATAAAAGTTGGTGACACAGACATAGCTGATGAAGGAAAATCAAAAAGGTTCTTAACCCCTGTAAGATATCAATACTAGGTCAGGCCCTCCCAGCACCGTACGGTCATGAGCTTACCGAGAAAGCCCTGCTATGACCCTGGAGACTGACCTGGGAATCCCAGACCAGGAACTGGAGTGTGGAGTCCTCTGCCCTGAGACAGGCTGTGGCGCCTGCCCACCCTCAGAACATTTGACTCTGGTGACCAGGGTGGTGGGAGGGCCCGTTTCCACCATTTCTCTTACCCCTGTGTATCTCTCAGTCCTGTACCCTGTGGCACTTTTCTGCTGTGACCACACTTTGCCAAGTTCAGATACCAGTCTGGTGGCCGACTGGTTCAAATGGGCATGAAGACAACTCTGCCAGGTGGGTGCCACAAACTACGGGGGGCCATGAGGAGGGCCCAGCTCGGACCCCCGCTCAGCGAGCATGAGGACCCCAGAGACACATCACTCTTGGCCCTCCCTGCCCCACTGATAATCCAGTCCGAAACAAACCCCAAATGCTAGTAAGTTGCTCATACTTGCTATGAGTTGAAAAAAAAAAAAATGTAAGCAATTTTTCCAAAAGTTGACTTCCGAGCATCAAATGCCCTTGTCTCTCATATTCACCTGACTCAGTCCCCCACATCTTAGAAACGCACTGCCCAGGCCCCAGCAGCTCACATGTAGAGAAAATGAGGGGTGGAGAAGATAAATGTCAAGATGCTCTAGGAAAACAAAGTCGGCTTATTCTGCAACTGCAGGCAGCTTTTGTCCAAACCACAGTCATCCATGCTTCATCTTCACCCTATTTACTTAATGAGGTCCTTTAATTCACTCACTTTTTATTTAAATTTGCTTCCAAGTAAGACTTCTTGTAACTGCTGTAATTCTTTTAATGGGCCCCTTGGCCTAACAGAAAGGCTCACTGAAAGAAACACAAACATCAACCAACATAAAGCTAGGTACCACCTGGGACATCTTGCAGCCATCTCGGTGGTCCCCCATGTCCCCGCCAGGAACACAAGCACCCCTGGGGCACTCTCCCCTGCTCTGCCTGCCAGGTCACCACCCACCAGCCAGGATCCACCACCCCTCCCCAAGTCTGTGACACTCCACTGTTAACACCTCCTCACGACATCTGTCAACATGACAATTGTCCCCTTGAAAACTGAAAGGCTTGAAAATTCCTCAACCTGATAGAATGTTTCCCACTTACATTTAGAAAGTGAAAGTGTTCCCAAATGACAGCCACCTTTCCCCACAGTTGCTGACAAGCCACCGCACATCCTTCGCTCCGCGACAATCCATGATTACTTTGCAGGTAAGGCCAAACACCAACTATTAGAAAAGAAACCTCAGCCACGCCACGTTCCAGAATGAAGACTACACTCCATGTGGTGTACCCAGGGCAAAGGCAGCTCTTCACCCATGGAAGGAAATGAGCCTTCTAAAAAAGGGACAAGCCCACAACAAAGGTCATATCTAAAACCTGCCTTCAGTGCACACCGTTGTTAGGAGACCGGAGAGACCACCCACCCCCTCCTCAGAGAAACCACCTGTGTGGAAGCCCTCTCCTGCTGTTAGAAGCCAGTCCACCCCACTCTGCTCAGTGGCACCCAGCCCCCACAGCTGTGCCCGATGTGCTGGGGAACCCATGGGGGTACCTGGGGTCGGCCAGGGCTGTGGGAAGTCATGGGAAACCTATCTGATTCCAATATTGTGGAGAAAACCCCCACAGTTTTATATGAACATCAGAGGAAGCATATTTTAGGATAACATTCATGTGAATTTTTAAGAAGATAATACAAGACCTCAAATAAATACCTGCCACTAGAAAGAATGCAACAGGAGAGGTATGGGGGAAGGGAGCAGCTAGCAAAGAAATGGGGATACACAGGCTACCCAGTCTGAAGGTACCAGAGTACCCCCAGAGGGGACTTGGAACATGGTGATGATTGAGCACAATAGGCAGGAAATCACCAGCCAGCAGGCAGTGGCATTCAGCATTCCCGTAAAGGCAGCAGTGGGGTGGGGATCAGGAAGGACAGGTGGGAGACCAGAGCAAGAGCTCAGAGGTGCCCTTAGGAAACACATCTGAGAAACCCCAGGAACTTGAGAAAGACCAGGGCCCAGGAGGCAGAGGTGACAAGGCAGAGAAAGTTCCCCATGCGGCTTTTCCAGGTAAGAGCCAGGGAGGTCTGTGTGTGCCATCTCAGGAGTCTTGAAGACAGAAGCTGCCAGTCCACGACACAAGGCTGCCTCTCAGGGTGGCATGACCTTGCTGGATGTGTCCCACAGGGCATAGCCAGGAAGGTTCCCTGCTGTGGACACCGGACACATCTGTTCATTCCAAAGTAAAACCACTGTCAACTAGAACACCATGTGATGGTGGGACAACCAGAAAGATGTCCTCATTCACCAGGCACTAACTCTGCACAGAAGGATGCCTCGTCCTCAGTGTGAGCAAAGCCAACAGCCCAGTGAGCACCATACAGGGCCCAGCAGGCAGAGAAGGAGGTGAGCTCCCAGACTTGCTGAGCCAGGTGTGCTCTGCCAGGGCCACTCTGAACCCTCCTCTCTCTCTAGGCCCGACCTCCCATGGATGTCTTCAGGAATCCTTTTCCCCTGAGCCTAGCAAAGGAGCATTTTGCTGTCTCTGGAGAGAATCTGACTTAGAAGCCCAACCCTCCTTCCAAGATTCACGGGTATCCTCAAGCGCTGCCCACCATTCCCAGGACGGGCACCCTGAATCCACGGCAGAGTTCTGTCTGCACCTGTAAAGAACGTGCCAGGCTGCAGACTGGAGGTATCTGCAGCCTGGGATCAGCTCCACACCTGGCCCCAAACACTTGGGAAGAAAGGAAAGTGCCAAAAGCTTGCCAGACACTCAGGTCCCTCCTTTGAGCCATTCTCAGTGTTGGGGAGAACCCGTTAATCACTAAGAAAGCGAGAGACAACATGGCTAACTGCTGCCTCTGGGAAGCCATACCATCCAAACTTTAAAGGGACAACAAAGCAGTAATTGTCAGGAAAACACACAGCCCACTGAATGGAACAGTGAAGAAAGAACACTGAAAACAGCTTGAGGAAATAAAAATGGAATCAGAAAATGCATGGAAGACACAAAAGACCGGACTCACAGGGGTTTGGACTTAGTGGGCTGGAGTTGGGACAGCCGTCTTTTCACCCGGATGAAGTTGTCTGGGACCTTGTGTAGACCGAGCCCTTCAGTGCAGACATGCAAGCTGCACACACCAGCCCAGAAGCCCCCCAGTGCCCCAGGTACCCTCTAGGCATCTGAAGTCCCCTCGGCCCTCAGGACCACCCACAGAAGGCCTGGCTGTCAGGGGTACTTTAGGGGTTCTTCAGTTCCTAACAGCCCCAGATGGACAGCCCAGGCTGTGTCAAAGCCCATGAGCTTGTTACAGGAAGTAAAGCAGTAGGTGGAAAACTGGTACAGAAGGGGCCGGACTGTGGGCGCTGGGTGTTAGAGCTGTCGCGCTGATTAGCTGGGAGACACGCAGGAAATGCTGCAGGTAATATCAACCACACTTCACAGGCTGGCTATTAACCCCACGAAGAGTACACATGACTCTGGCTGAAAGGAACAAGAAAGAAAATTCGAGGTCCTATAACATCTAAATTAGAAAAGAAATTTTGCAATTTGCAAGAATTGCTGAAGCTTGGAGGAAATGGAAGACATCAGTATGTAAAAGGACCCTGAATGGAATGACGGTTCACAAGAAACACATGAAATAGGGGGCCAGTGGCTGATCCTGGGACAGAGGGTCATACATATTGGCTCAAGGCCCTCAGAGAGGATGCCATGGCTTCACTGGAAGGACAGCAGGAGGGAGGCTTGCCCCAACTTTAAACGGAAAACCTTCCACCAGCCTGTACTCTTCACCTCAGCCTTGTCATCTGAGTTTCAACATTTTACGGGTCACTCTCTCGGGTCGATAAAGCTTTGCATGTCTTCAAAGCAGCCATGTTGAAGACCAACAGCCTCCACCACCTGTGAATGCACATCACATACATCCTACACCTACGGTGCTGCCCCTGCTGCCTGGGCCCTTGTGCGCACAGCTCTGGGGGACACCGGCCCAGGAAGGGGCACACTGTCTCCAGTGAAGGGCTGACAGCAGAGCTGAACAGTCCGTTGTCAAACAGGCTGCTGCTGTTTGCAGCTGAGTTCTCCCTGTGAGGCTTGACCACAGAGGTACAAGTCCTCCTCAGGATCTAAGGTCTGCCACCTCATTTAAGACATGGGGGGGGGGGGGGTGTTAGCAACAACTTAACTCCGGGAAAACCATCACAGAGCCTACGACGAAGCTTAGTTTGTCAGAGGGTGACTCCAGCTAAATTTCCAAATTCACAAGAACCACACATTCCAAGTGCAGCTCTTGAAGGCATCTCCCTCTCCTTCTGCACATCTTCAGACAACAAAGTTGGTGCAGACAATCATGGTGTGTGACATAACTGACCCACAGGCACCACAAAGTTGGCAGATGAAGGCAAGTCTCACGGGTTATCTGTTTTCGGGTGACGTACCTTCTCCACAGCTGCGTGCCTGCGTCCTTGCTGACACTTCGCATGCTTCCTCGTACACAAGCACATCTAGCTTTAGTCACCTTTCGCCCTGCTTGGGAAGGGGAAGTAAGGGCAAATTCTTTTTAAGATATTATTTATTTATTTGACAGAGAGAGAGATCACAAGTAGGCAGAGAGGCAGGCAGGTGGGGCTGGGGAGGGGGGAAGCAGGATCCCTGCTGAGCAGAGAGCCTGATGCAGGGCTAGATCCCAGGACCCTGAGATCATGACCTGAGCTGAAGGCAGAGGCTTAACCCACTGAGCCACCCAGGTGTCCCGGTGCAATTTTTAAGTCATGCGGAATTCAAAGTATGATGATAAAGAGTTAAGGAATCCAACGGCTTATCCATAAACAGTAAATATTTCTCAACACAGAAATTTCGAACCCATCAGGGATAAATAAGGTGGCAGGGCTGCGATGTTATGTGTAGAACAAACGAAGCCTCGGGGGTTTGACTGTCAGAGAAGGCATGGTAGCTCTTGTTGCCAGAACTCCAGCGCTCTTTTGAATGTGAGCTTGGTGCTCCATTCGCTGGCAAGGTAATAAGCAAATTTTGTGCCAATATAATTTTGACCCCAAGTGTTACTGCACATAATAGGTGCTCAAGTAAGTAAGGTGCTCGCTTCTGCTTCACTGAAGAGAATGCATACTGTCCTATCTTTTAAACTGCCACGTAAGAGGCTGGCCGTGAACCCCTGGTGCTCCCGAAAGCCTTCTGTCTGAGCATTGCAGAGAACATGCTCTGGGCTCTAGAACGTTTATATCCACTCTTGGTGCCGCTCCTGTGTTCTTAAAGTCTCTCACCACTTCTATTGACCTGAATTCCTGCAGCAAATCCTAATTCACTTAAACTCATACAAATTCACATGAGCATTATGCACACATTCCATTAAGCAGAAATGCAAATATCATAATATCTTCATGTTTGCAGATAACCATCGCATCCGTTAACAACATAAACACGTGTGCCAGATAGAGAAACGAGCCACCAAAGCAACTCCTCTCAGATGCTCTTTCAGGTCTCCGGAAGGACAACTGCATCTCTAAATACCCACACGCCACTGAGGGCCAAAAAAGGCAGCCATCTGTGAGTAAAATTCAAATGGTGCTGCTACTTTATATGCTTTTTTATTCTAACCTCCACTCAGCAGGAAAAGGGAGCCCCATGGTATAGTGTGCTAGCGCAATGTTTAAACCATTCACTGCTGCCAACACCTTCAGCTTGACACCTTATTCTTTTAAGGTTAATTAGAATTCCAATAGGATACCCATTGAGCATGCATCTCTAATTCACCAAATATGAAGATCTTCCAAGCAAGGCAAATCTGATAAAAACTGACCTTGGCCTTTGCAAGTGGTGCCATAAAGAGCATTTCCCCCTACCTGAATCCTTGCTGGTGTTTTATTTCAAATATGTACCTCGGATAAGAGCGTGTTAACTGCGAAAAATAGAGATTAAATACAGATTGAACTGAAATACACACTTGAAACAACTGCATAATTGAGACCCGATTTCGTTATGCTCCAGCAAGCAAACGGGCTCTCAAAAGCCGGAACGAAGGAACAATTGGATATAATTCTGCTCAGCTCAACCGCACTGAGCAGCCTAATTCCAGGCAGTTGTAGACAAGCTATTGTGTCCTCCAGAGGAAGGAGGTGTGCTTCGTCTTCAGGAGAGCCAACCAGTCGTCCCCACACCGGGGCGGCATTATTCTCCCGCCTGCCTCTTCTTCAAACAGATTATAATTTGGATTTTTTTTTTCACTTTAATGAAGGCTGTGAGAATAGGGAACACAGATACTGTGATAACAAAGATAAAATTCAGAAACAATTTAAAAGGTAAAATAAATAGATTCGAGCCCTTGACTTAGATGCCCATCAATGCGCCACGGTGACACAGGCCAACTTGGAATCTAAAGACAAAGCACATGTGTTCACATGCACATGCACACACTCACACACTCACACACACAGGACACCAAATAAATGAATCTACTAGCAGGAAGGTGTGCCACACATGTGATACAAAATTTGGAGATTTTTGTATTGGTAATAGGCACTGAAATGACAGCTAATTACGTGTGCTAGGCACTGCAGGTACACAGTCTCACTTATCTGATAAAGCAGATAGGCTCCCTCCCACTAATAAGAAGGCTTCAAGAGGATAAACTTTTGCCCAGAGGCACAGAGTGAAGAAGTAAGGAACTCAGGATAAATCCACCTGGCCCCTACCCTTGCCCTCCTTCTCCATAGGACTCCACGAAGTCCAAGACCCTTCCTGTCTGCAGCCAAGACCGGAGTTGGGCCTGAGTCCCTGGATGGGAGGCTGATCCTATGTGCCAAGTCCCTGGCTGAGCTGTGGCTGGTCCAGGCACCAGTCTGGCATGCAATTCTGGCCCCTAAGGTGAGAAGGGACGTGTGTGAGGGTGGTCTAGAGAAAACGTAAGGGGAAGAAACCCTCCTTTCTGTTATTAAGTTATTAAGGATAGGACGCCATCATGACTCATCCCAATTTCAAATGTACCATTCATGTCGTTTATGTAGCTGCCTGTGACAGGCCGCTGAAGCCACAACTGATAGGATGCTCTTTCCTTGGGACCACACAGCCCTCTGCATGGTTCCTGCTAACTACCCATAGGGCTCACAGCCTAGGCTTACAAGATGGCAGCTGCTGCGGCCAGGGGGCAGAGGGATCTAGGAAGTGAGTGCTACTTAAGTTCGGGACCTTGGTTTCTCATTACCTAGGATTGTTATAGAGCAAGAGGCCTCCTCTAACTATGAAGTTGGTAGCCTGTCTGACCAAAGTTCACCTTTCAAGTACCCCCTATTTATTGTGTGTCTCTGAGAGAGGAAACCTTGGTGCCTCCACTTCCCCATCTCTCCAAGCCTTAGGAAGGAACAGGTGGGAAGAACTTCCATCAGCTGACCCAAGCCCTGGCCACACAGGCTTTCAGCGAACACCTGACCCACAGTGGTCTCTTAGTGAAAGGTAACTTTAGATTAGTCACCAAATGCCCGCAACCTGAAACATAAAATTGCTGTGAGTCTCAGAGGTGCCGTTTCCACACCCAGGGGCCTTCTGAAAACAGGCCCAAAAAGGACTTCACTGTGACTCATCTGTCATGTCTCCAAAGGCTGGTGTCTGCCCTTGTCATCATGGAGACCACAAGTCAACCACTTGTCCACTGTCCTTGTGAGCTGTCTGGCTTTTCTGTGAGGGCCTCTAGGCACTGGGTCATTTCCTCTAGAGTCCTTATTACATTCCAGACCAAACAAAGAAACCCCAATGATAGAGCCCAGCAGAACAGAACAGAAAGGGCAGGGAAACAGGGACTGAGAAGATATCCAGAGCCCAACACTTCCTGGCTCTCTGATTGGGCCATTTTGCCCACAGAGCAATCCCTCTTGGTTAATTATGCCACTCACCTCATAGGATTATGGTGAGCTTTCTATAAGCAACATATGCCAAAGCAACCAGCACATGGTGGGCACTCAGTAATTGTTCACACAAAAAATTCTCCAGCATAAGCTGCCCAACTGTTGACGACTGAAGAATACACACTGATTTGCTTCCAGATACCACAGACTCTGTCTGAACTGGCCTCCCGAGAGGTGGCCAGCTGGACTGCTCAACTCCCCATCTCCTCCACACGATGGCTAAGGCCCTCATCCCCTTGGAAGGCCCAGCCTGGCCCACTGCTGTCCAAGCCCTCACACCTGCCCAGGGACACCTGTGCTTACTTGGAATTCACTGGCTCAATTCCCTACCATGTTTATGCAAATATACTGATAAATGGCAAACATAAACTTTAATGAAGTGTTACGTAAACAGAAGACGTTTAGTGCAAAAGAAATCACTCCTTGGAAAAACATGGTGACCACTTAGGAAAGACTCATCAAAGACAGACCTCTTTAACATTATCAAACTGGGGGAAAAAAAAAAGACATACAACATTAAGTGGTAATTGTTTAAAATCTAGAAAGTGCTCCATTCAGAATTTCTTGTAAGTGTCTTTGTCCTCCGTTTAAAAGAAACAAATAGGAAATCATAAGGTGGCTATGGTTTAAGTCAACTTGGAACTCAAAGAGAAGTTCCTAGCCTGGATCCAAAACATGGTAAACACATACATGTATGTAGTTATTAAATAAAACATTTAATAGATACCACTTGTATGAGTTTCCAGTTTATTACACTTTTCCCATTACAGGGTCCCAGTCACACTGGCTAAGAGATACAGAAGAGATTTCCAGTTGAAACATATACCAAAGTACTTCAAGGTACACGATCCAGACAAACCAGCTCTAATGCTTACACGTTGTATCATCAAAAGCATTATCCATATTTTCTACTGTTCTTTAATTTGTAAAAATGCCCATTCTCTTAACCTTCGTAGAGTCATGGATGGACACCACTCCAGTGTGCTCAGGAATCTCCTGAGAGCAGTCCGGTTTCCAACCCCTTAATGTCAGCTCCGAAAAGAGAACCCAGGCTAGTTCAATTCACCTGGAATGACTGGCACAGGGTAGGTCCACAGTAAGTTCTGTGTATGCCCAAATATAAGGCAAGAGATTTCCCATGGAAAAAAAAATCCCTCAAAAAATTAGAATTGTCTTACATTAGAGTTCTTATGAAAGCATATTAAAAAGTACTCTTGAAATTACTCAATCTGGAACTACAAAGCCCTTTAAAAAAAAAAACATATTACCCCAAAACACCTCAACCAATGCTAGTAGGGGGCCTTGCAGGGGTCACCTCACACAACTGTCAAAACAAAACAAAAACAAGTTGGGCTGAGAAACTTAGCACACATTTAGCACCTGAAATGGTTGGACGCTTCTGTTAAAACAGGACTTTTTAAAAGATCACTTTCAGAAGCAACACATAACAGTAAGTATTTCCCAACAGGCAAACAAAGAAACCAACAGTCCTAACCTTAGGCAGTAGGTACCAGTAACTTGGTATAAAACTTCCAAGGGCAGCATAATTAACTGATTCAGAAAGTGCATCATCTCAAATGGCTCAGGGGAAAGCAGAGCTGAGAGGTTCTGCTCACTCTAGGCTGGAGGATTCTGGGTGGCTCTGCTGAGAACCAAAACCCTGAAGAAAAAGATGCCAGTGAAGATGTGGAAAAATTGTTTCATGAACTCCATGCAGAACCCGAATAAAAATTCATCCATTTTATACATGACACCTTTCCAATGTCTAACTGTAAGTAAATGCACAATCTAAGTAGATACTTGGTGATCTGCATACGTACAACCTTTACATATGCCTGTTGGCACGAAAGGTTTGAGATGCATCTCACTAGGAAAATCGGAGTCAGTCTTTTATTAATAGTCAACTTGCTAGTAAGGCATATATGGTCTCTGTTAATCATGACATGAGTGCCCACCTATTAAACAACAGAACAACATCCAGCATTCAGCCTTGCTATGAGGGGTCAAAGCAATTCCAACAGACAGTAAAGTATCAAAAGCCTATTTGGAACTAATTTTCAGCTGAAGTCTTTGCCTGCCAAATTTATAGTGTTGCTTAAAGTGCAACACTCCATGGAGGACTTCTGGCTTCCTAAGAAGACTCCCACTGACTTACACATCAGTGAGTAAAAAGCTAGAAGATGTTATCCCCACCTCCACTCCTTTTGTCTTTTGAAAAATGATCAAATATTGATCAAAAATTCTATTTAATTCGGACTCCTCCTAGGACCCAAACTCAGTCCTCATGAGGTGGACCTGTGAAGAAAGGAGTGAGGGTCACACTCAACACAACAAAAATAAACTGTTGCAAAGTCTCCCTGAAGCTCAAACTTCCATTAACAGTCTGATCGCTCCATATGCCTATAAAGTCCACCAATAATCTCAAGACCAGCCAACAAAAAATTATTCCCGGTTCCTGTCATTGCAAAAAGATTTCAGTTCAACCTCTTTGACAATTTTTTTTTCTATGCCACAAATGGCACAGTTCTGGGAGCTGCCTCGGGCCATGGCCTTTCGAATTCCAGAGGTTACCAGCTCACCTCCGATCAAACATAATTCACATAAAATGCAGTAGGAGGACATCTGTAAATACATTCTCATCATAATGTCCTGGGTTTCACTACAAACATCATTCTACAAACCATTCAGTTCTCCAAGTATGGGGAGGTAACCCATTTATTCTGCAAATAAAGATCTTTGATTATAATACCTTAAATGAAACAGCAAGGACAGGAGGGAAAAGCTTAGAAATCAAGAACACGCACACTCATAACTGGATTTAATCACAACTAAAACCAAAGAAAAACTACTTAACTACCTTCCCTCCAGCAGTAATCCCAGGCATAAATATTCCATGACTATTCTTAACTGTCCATTATTCCCGATCCATAGGAAACACCCAGTTTGGCAAAGGAGGGCATTTATGTCTAAAACTCAACACCAAGGATTTAACTTCCTAACCTCAAAAATATTGGTAGTACTAAGAAATTCAGATGGTTAGAATTTTCCCAGCTTCTATGTATAACACGTATTATAAGGATTATTTAAACAGTTTATGCATCAGCAGCTTCTTAAACAGTCCAAAGTAGGGAAAATATTTTTAGTTCTCTAAAATGAATGATAATTACAGTAGATCAATAATGGGTTTTTTTTTTAACCCTTAAGTGGGATTTTCTACATTTAAAGAAAATATACAACATGAGGACTTGCTTCTCACTTAAGCCAGCATCCCGAAAGCTTTCCTCCCCCTCCATAATAGTAACAGTAACAGAGGGTGTGAAGCCAGGGCTTCTAAAGAGCTTCTGAAACCAAATCACTGAAACCCCAAGATAAAGTATTATTTCACTAAAACAGAAACAGTGAAAGACACTGTACAATGTAGTTGCACTAAAAAACTCAGATAATGTCCCACCTGGGAATGCAGCCCTGCCCAAGGGCCCAAAAGAGGTCTAGGGCTTCCTGACAGACCAAGCTCAAGAAGGCCCGGCCAAACATTCCTTCCATCTCCAGGTTAACTTCTTCCCTCCTCTCACACAAAGTGTGTAACTCATGCTCTTCCAAACCCCACACAGTTCCCTCTGCCCAACTCTGTCTTGCCAGACACGCAGGCAAGAGGCCCAGAGTCTCCCCAGAGGTCAGAACCTGGAAACACTAAGCACTAACTTGACCCCAGGCCGGCGCGGGTGAGCAGAGGGCTAGTCTGGGGGTCCAGCGGAAGAAGACTTTCTGGGTACAGAGGGGGGCCCGGCCAAGTCAAAAAGGTGAAGAAACGGGCCCTGCCAGCAGAGGGACTGTAGAGACTAGCGGTCAGCTGGGGACAGGAAACTGTGTCCACCCTGGGGGAGGATGGGGTGTCACGACATATGAACAGGTAGCAGTTACCCAGGACTGCATGCTGGCATGCAGCAAGTACAGGTGGTGCGAGAAGGGATTCCAGAGAGGAGGACGGATGGACGGCAGGTGCAGACAGGCATTTCAAGGGAAGGAGACAAGACTGTGGGGCAGGAGGTGGAAACACGGTGTCCAAGAGTTGGCAAGTGGGACTTGACGGGTTACACTCACAGAGTCCCTGGAGAAAAACTACTTGGAGAAAGAAGAGCAAAGCGAAAGCCGTTGTGGGGGGCCACCTCTGGTCTCCCTCGCTCTTCATCACTGCCCCCTACAGTCACCCGAGCACATCTCTTCCCCTCCCCCCAACACACAAACTCGCTGTGTCCTTGCGCGGTGAAGCAGATACCCACCTTTGCGACGGGCGCACTCCTGCTGGTCGCCAACTCCCGCAGGCTGGCGGTGGCGCTGCCAGTCGCCGCAGGGAGGAAGACTGGGGAGCCGGGGGCGCTGCCCGCCGCGCTGCCCCCGCCACCCGCGAGCGCGGAGGCCGCCCCGGAGCTGGGGCCCGGGCGCGCGGACGGGCTACCACCGGGGCTGGCGCCAGCGCGGGGCCGCTGGCGAATGCCGTCCAGGAGGCGCACCAGCAGGATGTTGGCGGGCAGCTCGTCCACGCCGCAGCCCACCAGGATGCGGCACTCGGGGCAGCGCAGTTCGTGGCGCGAGCACACGATGCTCTCCAGGCAGCGGCGGCAGAAAGTGTGCTGACACGGCAGCACCTTGGCCGTGGTGTCCAGGCGCTCCAGGCACACGGAGCACTCCAGCAGGTCCAGCAGCGACGACTCGTCCATGTCCTCGCCCGCCGCCGCGGCCGTGGCCGCCGCCCGCCGCCGCCTCCGCTCACCCGGCCTGTCGTCGTCGCCCTCGCTCTGCGCAGCAGCTGCGGCCGCCTTGGACGCGCACAGCCAGGACGCCCCGAGCAGCATGGGGGAGGCGCCGGCGGCGGCCGCGCGCAGCTGCCTAGGTCCCGGGGCCGGAGCGGGGCCCGCCGCGGGCAGCGGGCATCAGGGTCGCGCCGGAGCGGCCTCCGGGGAGCCGGGCACCGCCGGCACTTCCTTCACCCCGCCTAGCGGCTCCAGGCTCTGGCAGCGGCAGTGCGAAGGGGCGCGCTGACCGGCCGGCGTGGTGGGGACCGGAGTTCCGCGCCCCGCGAGCCAACTCCAGCCGAGCCCACCCAGTCCTCCCGGAGCACGGCGCCCGCGTGTGCGGGCTACACCTGTCCTCCCGTGTGTCCGCTCCGCCTCAGCGGGCGCTGCGCTTGGAGTGGCCACCCGCGGCCCCGAGCCCCGCGGCAGGAAGTGCGGGGAGCTGCCGGTCGGGTCCCCGGGGAGACCCGGGCTCAGCGTGCGCGCTCCCCCGCGCCGCTGGTGAGCCGCACCGCCCGCGCGCCGCCTCCATGCGCCCTGGGCCTGTCCGCGAGTCCCTGCCCCCAGCGGGTTCAGCTGGACCTTCCTCTTCCACGGCCGCGAGCACGTGCTCGGGGAGCGCGCAAAGGTCACCGTCAGTGAGGAGCGCAGGAAAGGAGACGCAGCGCCCACTGGACCTCCCCACGCCTGGGCGCACAGCGGCGACTAGTCCCGTCCCTTGGGGTACCTCTAGGGCTCCCAGGAACTCCGAGCGCGCCCTCCTGCGCCGGCTGGGCCCTGTCCGCTCCGGCGCCTAGAGTCTTCCTCCGGCTCCCCGCGAACCGCAGAGACGGATGCTTCCTCCCGATGCTGCCGCGAAGGAAAGTTTGGGCGGTGTTATCCGGACTGCCTTTCTCGCCAGCGCCGGCGAGCAGCTTGGGAACGTAGCCAACACCCGGGCATCCTCCTCGACGACTCCCCGGAGCGCTCCCGGTCGGGTCCCCCTTCCAGGCGGTGCGCCGAACTGACGAGCCTGGAGCTGCGGGTATGGTGCGGGCAGGGGAAGGCTCTCCGGTTGGCTGAGGCGCCCCCGAGGCGGCTCGGTCTCCTCCCGGCGGCAGCCCGCCCTCCCCGGAGTCGCTGGTCCGAGGCAGGCGCCGCTGCCCGCCGGACCCGCACCCTTGCGCAGGGCACCCGGTCCGCGCCGCGCCCACTGCGGCGCAGTCTCGTGAACCCCGCTCCAATTCCTCCTCGGGAGGCGCAGAGGAAGGGGAATTCGCGCTCTCCTTCCCGACGCCCCGGCTTCTGGGAGCGTCAGAGCAACGGAAGTACGTACGGAGGACCGGGAGCAGCAGGGAAGTTTGGCGGTGGGCTGGGGTCGACCGCGAAGATTCCCTGCAGTGCGCTGCCCCCTCGTGGCCGCTTGGGGTTCCCAACGAGCCCTGTTCCCCTCTAGGCCCAGACCCAGCGCAAGCCTAGGGGCAGGGGCTGGAGGTTACAAAGTGGATAGTTCTTTTTTCTTTTTTTCTTTTCTTTATTTATTTGAGGGAGAGTGAGAGAGCAAGAGAGCACAAGCAGGGGGAGAGGCCAGGGAAGGGTGGGGAGGACAAGCATGCTCCAGGCTGAGCCGGGAGACTGATGCGGGGCTTGATCTCCGGACCCCAAGATCATGACCGGAACTGAACCGAGTGAGCCACCCAGGCGCCCCAAAGCCAGATAGTTCTTGCTAGGGCCGATAACAGAAGAGGTGTTGAAGGCCCGCCTACCAGTCAAACCAACCTGTGGTTTGTGAACTTAAGTGAACCTATTTCGACTGTTCAGGGAGAAAGTAATATTTGCTGTGGCTTAAATGCCAAGAAGGTTCCTGTGCATTATTTTTTTTAATCATCTAAATAGCCCTATGAGATAATTATTTTTACCTCATTTTACATGTGAGGGAGATAAGGCGTGTACTTAAGAAATCATTGAGGTTGAATTTTCTTAATTTTTGTGTCTCCAGAACCTAATACATACTAAGATCAACATTCCACTGGAATATGGACTATGGAGCTTCCCTACAGACTGCATATTTTTGCTCTGTAAGATCCCCAGTGCACATAGTAAGCGCTCAACAAACATTTGTGGAAATAATGAAATAAGGGTCTCAATCATCACCTAATGGTGTTCTGAACATGAATCTTAACATCTCAATTCCAGGTGTCCTGAGCTCATACCAAGTCGCCAGTTCCTAGGAACTCAGCGAGCTGCTTTGTGGATGTCTCAGTGGTGTGGGTTTCCATATGTATTATTCACATGAGCCACTGGCTGCCCTATGAGATGGATGGCATCCCTGAGCTGCCTGGCTGACTGGAACCAGGGAGCACACTTCCCAGGAGGGCCAGAGGCCTTGTCACTGTGCCCAGAAGCACGTTCATGTTCTCTTCCTTCTACTCTTTGACCCTCCCTCAAGAACAACAAAGGGGAATTTTCAAGAGGACCCAGAATGCTTGATCCAAAAGCAGGTGGCATCCCAGAAACCAAGCCAGACTTCAAATGAGGAGAATGGACTGAGACCCAGGAGCGCCTCACAGGACCCCAGGCTAAGAGCTGGGCCAGCTTACTGCAGAGGGACCACAGTGTGTCTGGCTCTCCATACTTCTCTATATGATCATATACTCTTTTCCTCTCTTGCACATTCTGCCTCTACTTTCCCAACCCCCACAATAGGAAACACTGTCAAAGCTCCAAAAGCATTTCATCCAATGGTTTCAGCCACTGACAAAAGACATTCATCTGATGCTGTCATGGGCTGCAAGTTTTAAAACCCTATCATCTAGGTTGGCCCAGATGGTCACTCTCTGGACCATTATGTGCAGACCACAGGAGCGGGATTATCTGAAACCTGGTAGCACCCTAAGGCCTCACACAGGAGAGGGGAGAATTTCCAGGATAGGGGGCATGCCATGCAGACAGAACAACAGACGCACATGCCAGGGACCTAGAGTCACACCCTTCTATGCTCAGCTTCCCTCTGGATGGGGCCACTGAGCCCCACCTTTCTCAGACTTCTTCTGCTTCCACTCTACCCCTTTTTAGCTCCTGCCTTAACCAACTCCCAGAGCAGCAGGTTGCAATCCCAAGTATACTTAGAGGTTGCACAGGACATGGAAATTTAGGAAGCAGTGCAAAGCGGGTGAAACAATAGGGCATGGTGGGGCCTGCAGTGAGTAGGGCCTGCACCTTGCAAAGGGGGGAGCTGCTGCTACTCAGCTCTAGTCAATCACATGAGGCCTTGAGAAAAGATGGCCTGATATTGCCAGATCTTTCTACTTTTCAAGAGAAGGTAGAAGGCCTGCTTTTCTTATGAGATCTCCTGATGTTCAATAGTTGGCAACAAATTCAGTTCTCATTAAAAAAAAAAAAAAAGAAAGAAAGAAACCCTATTAGCCAAACAAAATAAGTGCATGGCCAAATTGGCCCACAGGCCACCAGTTTGCACTCTGTGATTGAAGTAGCCAAGTGAAATGTACTACAGTGTAAAAGAACTTCAGGGTGTGAACTAAATAGTTGAAGTATTACAAATACAGTGTTATATTACTCAGTTGAATGTGCACATGTTCAATAGGCAATTATATAAGTCAATGATTGAGAAGATCTGGCTTAACAGCCACTCATAGGAAAAGATCTTGGGAATTGAATCGACCACAAGCATAATGTGAGCCAACATGAGTCATCAATGTAGTATGACTGCCTAGAAAAGTAATGAAATCCTATGATGCATTAATGGAAGTTAAGGGACTGAATAGGGAAAGAAATAATCACATCGTACCCTGGGCTTGTCAGACCCCATTTGCAGGATTACTGTCAATTCTGGATACCAAATATTAATGACGGGTGGTAATTGGATCTAGAGGTCTCACCCATGAGCTTAGGATGAAGGAAGAGAAGGTTTGTGTCCAAAGGAGGGAAAGCTCAGAGGAAACAGGACGGGTTGCCGTATGTCAGGTTTTTGGCTGCCCACGATCTGAACTTCTTCTTAGATTTGGGAGATTATCCACTTGGTGAAATGTGTTTTTCCAGCTAGGGTGTGAGGATGTGACTCAGGCTCTGCCCGCTGAGAGCTGCCCCTACCCTCACCCTCCCCATGCCCTGAGAGGTGGAAGGAGGGTGACAGATGGAGCAGCATGGAGTTCCAGCTGCAGGAACAGGTGGGGGAGGATGGAATGGCAGGCCATGTGGTAATCTTGAAGAGAGGGGCCAGCTGTTGTCAGCAGACCAGCCCCACGCCTGATTGGCATGGTGTGCCCAGGCCATGGCCTCCACTGCTTTGCCAGACCTCCTGGTGATCCTGTGGATGTCCCAGTTTTCCTGGAATAGTTCCTTTTTTGTTAAATCAGCCAGAGTCTGTTTCTATCATTTGTAACAGGGTACTCTAATTGATACATGTTATTTATTATGAATCAGAGATCAGTGAAGGCCCTCAGTATGAGACAATTGTCACCATGCTGAATAGCAAGTCCTCTTGGCCCTCATGCTGGAAAGGTATCCAAGGGAGTCTCCTGGGGCACCATTCATTCATTCCACAAGCAGTTCCTGAGTGCATTGTACATCAGGTGCCGACTGAGAGCCCAGGCTGCAGACCAGGACAGACACTGGAGTGCAGTGATGAGAGCCTGTCTCTGCATGTGCGGGAACCCCAGTGGGGCCAACTCAGGTAAGTGAAACCACTTCTGTGAACCTCAGTTACATCTTCTATGAACCAGAAGGCAAAAATATCTCCCCCCTTTAGAGGCTCTGAGACCCTGAAATTTCTAAAATTGAATGAAATATTTAAAGGGATATTGTTTTTGCCTTGTTATTAGGAAGAAAACTATAATGAATTAAAGTTACAGGGAGACAGTTTCCAGCTAAACATAGAAAAGTGCTTTTTAATAAGGCTGAGTTGTCCAACAACAGCATCAGCAGTCTTATGAAGGAGGAGTCCCAAAAGAAAAAAATTCAGGCACATTATGGGTGTAAAGAATCTGTTAAAGCACTTCTGGCCAGCCCAGAATGGCTTCTTTTGGGGAGCCCCACATCCCTGGTCCACTGGGCTGCTCACTCTGCCTGCACCTGTGTCCCTAGCAAGCCTTGTGCTCAAAGCTGACCCATCAGAACTGTTCACTCCTTAGATGATCAGTTCGGGCAAGCACTTCTCAGCAGCATCTGAGACTGGGCACATAGATATTGAAGGAGAGGGGATTCTCTCTTCCTTTTGGATTCTGAGCCTTAAAGATATAGACTCCAGGATTTAAGTGGCCACCTTTCTTTTCACATGTGGAAGGCCTGCTAGAGGATGGATAGGAGTCCATGAAGGACACTACATCTAGAGCATACATGAGTCCTTATAATCCTGTTTTTACTTAAGATAGTTTGAACTGGGTTTCTGTCACTTGCAACCAAGTGACTTTTGCCCAAAACACACCATCCTGTGGCTGCCCGGATCCCATCATCAACCTAAGTGCCCAAGTTTAAGACAGAAGCCCACCCTGGAGGCCACCGCTAGCCCAGGCCTTATATATACACCTAGGTACCAATTTTTTGCATCTTCCTAACATCCTAATGGATATTTACCCCCCAAGGTCCTCCCATTTCCATTTCCTTCCACATTCTCCCCTCTTCCCATCTGCTGCAGCATCTATGCTGCCGAGCCAGCCTTGGTTCTCAATACAAGGCTGCTGCCTTCTCCCATCTGGTTTTCCATGGGCAGTGGCTTTTCATCTTCCAAGCTCTTTCCCAAACCTCTACCTCCTTGCCCATGTGTGTTATTCGTGCTGTATCTCTCTTCCTGTGGAAACCCATCTATCTCACAGACTACCTCCTCCAGGAAGCCCTTCCCGATAGCTTCTCTTTTGAATCCACTGTGCTCTTTTCCCCTGCATCTTTTGTATTCTGCCCTACATTTATATTTATGTTGTAGCAGTCCTGTAGCCCCTGCCCCACCCTCACAAACTCCTCAAGGGCAAAGACTCTGGTTTATTGGTCATTAAGACCTGTCAAAAATGTTCTGAGCAATGTAGGCATTTAATAAAAATCTGCAGAGTTGGACTAAACTGACTTTGAAAGGGCTGAACCAGTTGACCTCTAAATTCCCTCTTACTCCAAGACCATATGAGATCATAACAAATGCTTTTCAGCATCTGAGATCCGGACTGCATTCTCTTTTTATAAAAAGGAATGAATCTCTCAAAATTAATTTCACATCGTATGTGTTGTGTGTACAAGCATGAGGCCATAATAGCAAGACTCCTAATAGCTTATAAGTACTCCAGTACTTATAATGTTCACATTTGTAATGCATGAAGAGGAGGCGAGCAGGAGCCACAGGCCAGCACTTGATCCGCAAACCTGACTCATCGGCTCCCCCTTCTTCGCAGAGCACAGGGACTTCTCTCCACTCAACATCTGCCCCTCTGAATCCTTTTCTAGTGTTCTGATCTCCAGAGCAAGCCCCCTTCACTTCTATTTTCCGTGGAGGTGAGCACCCATCCCGCTGGTAGGACACTGTCGTGGGCCCCAGAGGATCAGCAGGCGGAAAGTTCATAGCCCATCGGCAGGATCTGTAGTCTACATGTCGGGCCACCTGAAACATGTCAACAGAAGGGGCAATGGGAGCCACACCCAGGAGCGCTCCAGGGAGGAGGCACTATGGTCTCATGGAAGGGTTGGACATGCCTGAGCTAAAGAAGGGGAGACGACCCCCAGGGCAGGGTAAAGAGCATCTGCAACGTCAGAAGTGGAGTGTGAGGCTTGGAGAGGACACTTCCCCGGCAGGTGGGGGAGTGATGGGTTTGGAAAGTAAGTAGTGAAGGCACAGGGTGGAAGTGCTAGAAAGTCAAGGATTGGCTGGACCGTGAGAGCCTGAAGAGCCATCAAGGGTCTCTCCCAGGGCATTGCGATGTTCAGAAAGTTGGGCAGGCAGCCATGACATGCAGTCATTTGGAGCAAGGAGGAATCAGAAGCAGGGAGACACAAGACAGGAGCTCATTGGTTAACAAATAGCTTAAGGTACACAACAACGTGAATGAGCTGAATGCTACTGAACACCTAAAATGGTTAAAACAGTCAGTTTTATGTTCAGTGTATTTCACCATAATTTTAAAAATAGAAAACTGAAATGACATGGGAGTAAGGGCCTGGATGCTAAGGAACTTGGCCTTGCAGGAGGCTGGGCAACAAGCAGGTGGAGCTACCAGAACTATTTAAGCAAATGTACCGCCTCCCCCTTCACAGGCACTGAAACTGGGGCAGAGAGGTTAAGTAACTTGTCCAGGGTCACACAGCTACACAGTGGAACAGTCAGGGTTTACATACAAAGGACAGAACTCCAGAGTCTCTCTTCTACCCGCCCAACTCCTGGAGCTCATGAATAAGGCAAGAGCTGAAAATGCACACTTGAAATCATTAGCTTCTAGGCGGCAGGAAGACCCAGGGAGGGAGTGCTTTCATCCATGGCAAGGAAAGCTTTCTGAGGGCAGAACCCCAGGGAGCCCTGTGCAGCAGGGGAGGCTAGGAAAAGCATGGAGTGACTGTGAGGGTCAGAAAAAAACTAGAAAGGGCAGCAAGGGCTCATGGTCACCCTGCTAGCCAGGAAAGGAAGAAAGGTAGGTGTAAGGGTATTGTCAGCCTGGAGTCATGGCCAAAACCTGCAACATTGACCTACAAGCTTCAGGAGAGCCACACACATTCAGGACAGCTTCTGATGCCTCCTCCATGCAGCCTGCTAGGTCTCCCAGCTTGGGCCACGATCATGGCCATGAGTCAAGCCTCTTTCTGCCATGACCTGTTCACTGTGCAAGTTACCTAGGCTGCCCAAGCCTGCCTATTGAGAGTGAAAGGAATTAAACCTGCTTTATCGTTTGGACAGGAGCTTCAGTGAAATAATGTGCACAGGGTGGAGGCTGTCAGGGCTCTGCTCCTGTGCTCCCAACCCTCACTGCCCCAGCCCACAATTGCAAGGGAGGTGGGGGGGGGGAGGGGATGGCTTTCTGTGGCTGCCTGGAGTCTTCTCTGCTTGAGGGCATATAACCAATTCTAAATGCCAGGACAACCTCCGCAATGGCAGACAGTACTCTTGCCCCTTGGGAAGGATTGCTCTATATGCTCCCCAAGACGCCCTGCAGGGTTAGGCTTCACACACCCACCATGGAAGTGGAACTCTGTTCGTTGACTTCCCTCTCTCTGCATCACACCCCTGTAGGCACTGCCTAGGACCCTCTCCCAAATATACCACTGGCCTCCATCCTTCTCCTGGGATTGGCTTCTAGGGAAGAACCCAAACCAAAGCAGTGTGCAATATACCAATCAAAGAGTAGGCACTCATCAAACATAAACCCTCTTCACCAAAAGTGTGCAACGTAAATACTTTGTCTCTCTTTCCTGAATCCAAGCTCCTTGAGTATCTGGGTTTAAGCTTGCATCCTCCCCACTAACAAGCACAGTGCTTTCCGCACAGCAGGCACTCAGTAAGCACTTGTTGAATACACAAATAAAAGTAAACGCTTCCTCTCACTGGTTAGATGCAGGAGGAAGATCAGAAGGAATCGGGGGACCCTCCACTGAAAAGAGGAGTCTGGAGGGGCCAATCTAAGGGGCCAGATAACATGTTTTATTTTAGACACATGAATTTCAGATGCTGGCAGGCCAGGGAGGTATAGATGTCTCGAAGTTAGGGATACGATTCAAACAGAGCTACAGAGGACTATCCGAATTGGGGATGAGAATCTGGGAGTCATTTTCCTGGAGGTGATGGATGAAGTTGTGGTGAAAAAAGTAAGCCTGGTTTCTTCCTTGGAACTTTCAGAGAAGCGTCCTTCCCCCTTCTTCCATGGAGGACAGGGGAGGAGTCCCCACCAGGGGTCTCATCAGTCACTCCCAGTGACTCATCACACTTTCCATCCGCAGGTTGCAAAATGCTTCACAGATGTGATTTAGTGCTACACGAATGTCGCCCTTCCCATTACAGAGACGGTGACAGAGGAACATTCTAAAGCTTGCGAAATATGTGTCATTCATTTACTTCAGTGGGGCAGTTGTTCACCGTCATTACCATGTAACTAGCATTAGTCCACAGGATGTCATTGCCCACAGGAGCTCACCTTTGTTTCTTAATGTTGAGATACCTGGATACCTACTTGGGCAGAACCTGAACTACCTTTAAACCTGCATAAGCTTTTATGAACTACTTTTAAACCCCCGTGTGAGTTGGCACTTAGTAGGTGAGGCTGCATGGCACCATGGGGCAGGGGTTCTCTGTACTGGGAAGAACTATCTGAGTGCTCCCTCCGGTTATAGAAGGGTGAGGCTGCTAGGCATCTGCTTCCTGCAGAAAGTCAGTAGGACTGTGTTTTCGTGACTTGACAAAAGCTACTTGCCCCTGAACCACCAGTTTCCATCGTCTCCCCAGCCCTTCACCAAGATACTTTTTGATTGACGAGGACAAGAAGGAGGGGGCCACCCAAAGTCTAAGCAGTCCCCCCACTAAAAGAGAAGTGAGGTTGGTCTGATGACCTCAGTTTTTGTGGTCATGGGTCAGGGAACCCTGCTGAGCTGGTTAGAATACCTTCCCTACCAGCCTCTTGGGCAAACAATGGCTATATCTGTGAGGGTAATTTCAAGAGATGCCACCTGGAAGATTCCATTTGCTGAAGGTGGCCTGCGCGGAAGGGCTGGCCCCTGGAATGTCTTGTGGCCTTCCAATTATAGCTGGCCCTCTTGTAACAGTGAGTAAGCCCAGACCCTTGACATGATAGGTCATGCCAGACATGCATATATTGAGGTCCTCCCCCTTCTCGCCCAGATTAGCAGAAACAGGAGACCGTATCCGACAGGATGCCCGAGGCCATCAGGGCCACTGTGGGGAGCAAAGGCAGCGGGTGCTGGGGCCTTAGACGGGCACTCACAACCTCTAGGGCTCGCCCTGCATGCCTTGGGAACGGCCAGCCCCTTCAGACTGGTAATTCTTAGACAACGTAGAGGGAGGTCCTGAGACAAATCTCTGGACTTCTCTAGTCTGATCAGGTGGAGACTGGAGTGATTACTTGAACATTAACATCTGAACATAAATTTGTTCAAACTGATAAAACAGGTTGTTCAATTAAATAAAAATCTAAGGCAACGAACATTTTACTCAGATGAGGTATCCTTGTTCCTGACTGCAGTTTCCATAGCACTGTGACAAAAATATTTCAAATTCTTTTTGGGAATTAAAAATAATCCTGCAGTTGTCTGTTTTCTTTCACAGTCTTCAAAAGAATTATAATAAATTCTCTTCTCCAATTTGGAGACATAACACACTTTATTTTAGTTTGGCTCAAGAACTTGGAAAGTACTTAAACTTGTATGCCTGGTACAGTTATTAAGCTAAAGCAATGCATTGGTAATATGTTTAACACAATAAAGAAAATCCCATATTTAAATTACAGTCACAAGCAAAATGAGTGAAAATTGAATATAAAAAAAAAGCTTCCAGAATAATCACAGCATAATTGACATTGAGTAATATTTAATATCTCAATTCATGTCTTGGCAGAAGTATGTCCTAAATCATCCAGGGGGAGGTTGTCAATTATAAATAATACTGATGTGTTTTCTAGAAAAATATGAAATACTTTATGAAAGATACAGAGTTAATGTAGAATAATTAATCTTCATGAGAAACAGTAATGGAATCTTTTCACAGATAAGATGATACTTGCTTCCTTCTCAGGAAAGGTTACGATTGTACTGTGAATCTACCAAGAGTTGTTTTCATTCTGAGCTGTGGTGAAATACACAGACCCTTCTAGAACAAAATTCATATTGCAAAGTTTGCGTGTAGCTCAAGGGACATCCTTTCCAGAGACTCCAGGGCTGACAAACTGTGCTTGGCATTTCGTCAGAGAAGGAAATTTTCATCAAAAGAAAGATCTCAGACATTCCTTGAAGAGCCAGGTCATAGCCTCCCATGTGCCTTGGGTGATGCTTTCCAGAAAATGCTTTGGTAAAGGCAGCAAAGGTCATTCAGTTACAGAATCACAGAACTAAATGTAGAATGTCCCCTCATTCAGCCTTTATGCCACATTCCAACACCCCTGCAGCATGGGGGCTGCTCATCTCTGCATGGACACTGCCAAAGACAGAAGATTGCCAGTCTCAGTCCACACGGGAAAGTCATTCTATGTACTTGGCCTGCATTCTTGTTCCTGTAACTTTTACCTATTTTCTCTGCTCTAAGAAACCGGGACTGAATGTGGTCCTCAACCACATGACTCTACAAGTATTTGAAATTATGGCAATTCGAAGGACCTGGTGTGAACTCTGTTGACACGCTCACTCTTACCCAGAACAGGAGCAATATTTGTAGGCCTTGTCATAGGGATGTCATAGTGAAATGTTCAGGTTATCTGTTGTCATGTAAAAAAGCCACTCCAAAATTTAGAGCTGAAAACAATGGTACTGTTTACTTTGTTCACACATCTGTCACTTGGATGGAGCTCTATGGGAATAGCGTGTCTCTCCTCCACTCAGCGTGAAGGTGGGGACTAGAGTCAGAAGGCTCCCATGCCTGGCTGTCAGTGCCGGTTGACCTTGACGTGGGCTGTCAGCCAGACATCTACACGCAGCCTCTCCATGGGGCCTGGGTCCCCAGGTGGGCAGCCCCACAGTGTGAAGAGGTGGAAGCCTCATCACCTCAGAAGCCATGCAGCTCGCTTTCTCTGCACCCCACTCATGCAGACAGTCGCAGGCACCAGTCATAAGAGTTCCTGCAGGTTAAAGAGCTGGACAAATGCACTGCACCTCTTGATAGGAGAGTTGGCAAGGTTTCACAAGAACATGCGAGACTAAAAATTTTTCCCTAGCCCTTTTTCTGGGAAAATGCCATCTCCCAAAAACAAGGGGCTTGCAGCCTCATTCAACCTCATATGACTCCAAAATACTGAAGAAGAAAGACCCAGGGAAAATGTGGCAGGGGACAGAGTTCAGATTTGAGCCCGAGCATATCACTGTTCTGGAGTAGAATGATTTCCCTTTGGCTCCAATCGTAACTTGCTCTCATCCCATTCTGATATGCAACCGCTCAGTGGTGTAACAGACCTGCAATACCACTCCCGGGGCTTTCGCACTCCCACAGCAAAGCTGTACTTCAACTGTTCATACAGATAAACCTTTGTAAATGCAGATCTGCATGTAAGTAATGGGTCTTGGATCATTGTGGGGGCTGAACTGAGGCCAGAATGTGGAAGGTGGAGGGAGGGGGATTTCAGTGTGTGATAAAGAATGGTGAGCTATTAATTCAGAAGTAGAGTAGACTGTCTTCTGAACCTGGAAGTCTCTCAGCACAAAAATCTTCTATGCATTAGCTGGGGGTAGTGCTAGTTGTCATCATAAACAAATGCCACATTTTCTGTGTCTCAATGCATACAAGTTTATTTCTGACTCACGTCCAATGTGAGCATCCTAGCTGGGAGGGGTGATGATGTGGGCAATGATGTAGGAGCCCACACCTTCCTTCGTGCTGCTCTGCCCACTGCAGGGCCTTGGAGAACTCTGCCTCCAGCCAAGGACTGTGCCTGAGTGATATACAGCGCCTCCACCTGCATCCACACGTGAACTAGTCACCTGATCTCACCTGGTGCAAGAAGGCATGCGTGGCTGTCTCCCAAGACAATTCCACACTCTGGAAGAAGAACCCTGAGCTTCTAGTGACTCCAAGCTGGCTCTGATACAGACTGCAGATGGAACTCTTGCATTGACCAAGAGTCCATTACCTTCGAGGTCCCTACAACTCTGAGAGTCTATAATTCTTACAATAGTGTATTTAAGTTTTAAACATTGCCAAGACGGGTGGAGAGGATATCTCTCTCAGTTCCAGGTGTTATTTTGATGGGCGATGATATTGATCTGCCTTGTGGCTCTGGGGTAGGACTTGGACAGGAGCCCTCCATACCCTGGCCATCTCTAAGTGCTGTGGATAAGTGATCCCAAGATTAAGGGCGCAGATATCTTGGAACTCTGCCAACTTTCAATGGTGGTAGACGCCCCCCCCCTCCGCCTGTGTTAATGGTTCAGAGTCAATGAGACCTTATTGTAATTTCCAGCATCCTAACTCCACTACCCCTGGAGCATTCCCACCCACTCACAGAGCTGTCGATACTTGCCAGGGAGGCAAGAAATAAATCCTACTTACCAAGTACCCCAGGAAGATAGACACCCAGACATTATTGGGCAAGTAGGATTTCATTTATAACCCACTTTATGCCTATTGTACAAAAAATGCCTGTATGTATTAGATTCCAACATCCCTACTGTACCCTCTAGCACTCTGTTGCAAAAAGACTTGGAAAAACAAGGAAGGCAGATGAAGGGACCCTCCTGGGATCTTTAGTCATTAAGAGAAGAGACACTGTGTTGCTTAGCAGAAGTGGTTGGCTTCTGGGGCGCCTGGGTGGCTCAGTGGGTTAAAGCCTCTGCCTTCGGCTCAGGTCATGATCCCAAGGTCCTGGAATCAAGCTCCGCATCAGGCTCTCTGCTCCATGGGGAGCCTGCTTTCCCCTCTCTCTCCGCCTGCCTCTCTGCCTACTTAAGATCTCTGTCAAATAAATAAATAAAATCTTAAAAAAAAAAAAAAGTGGTTGGCTTCTATTTTCAGGGTGTATTCTGAACATTTGTCACAGAGCTGGGGGAAGGAGGACTGTGGGACTCATGTGCCCAATTTCTCATATATGGAGTGGCAAAATTTAAGATCAAAGGTTCTTTTTACAATGATAAGAACATAAGGACCAGAGAAAAATGTAAGAATCATTCCAAGACTATTATCTTCAAGAAAAGAAAATTGATTCAATGTCCTTTTAAGTTCACCTAATTGCATCAGGATTAGTTGAGCTGAGCCTCTAATCTATTGATACAAGTTAAATATAATTTGCACTCACATTTATGAAGTCTTATTTTGGCTATAAAATAACATGAGATACTAAGTATTCATATCACATAAATAGAAAACATATTTTTATTAATCAGCAATGAGTTGCATTTGAAGGAAGCAATTTAATTAAACTTGCAATACAATAAATAACTGGTCATTAAAAACCTATTAGTGCTCTTGGATTTCCTGTGTCTGCTTGCCTTTAAGTAATTGCTTGCCTATACTTACCTATGTTATCTATAATTAAATATAAAAGCCATTTTAAAACGCCATTAAGGCCCTGAATTAAATTCACATTAGCAAGTGAAGTTCAGTTAGAGCCCCCACTCGGCCCTGTCTCTTCCAGGACTCTCTGCCTGGATTGCCCCTAAACGTGGACCAGGAGAGAGGCCTGTGCTAAAGTTTCCCTGCAAGGAAAAGAGATACACTTTTCACAGATAAATGCCCAACCCTCCCCGCCCCCCCTCAGAAAGCTGTCTTCACTTTTTTAGAGCCCTCCTTCTGTTCACTCATTCAGTACACCTGCTGAGCACGGCCGGGCACTTGCCAAGGACGTGCCGCTAGTGACACAGAACTCCTCCCCTCCAGTGCCAGAAGCTGACGGCCCAGAACACAGTAGGCACTAAATAAGCATTTTTTAAATAAATGGATCAAGTGATAAAGTGAGGCAACTTGAAAAGTAATAGCACATAGTAAGAATTGAGCAGCACTGATGCCCCACAGTACCCTAAACTCCCCAGCTGTATCCCAATATGAGGAGGCTAGAATTTTCCCTTTTCCTGGCTGTTAGAGCCGGCTCCACCCCTCAGAGCCCTCACAGACATCTTCTGAGCCAGTTCTTGGCGCTTGGTGCTACAGAGAACACCAGAAACAGAGGGGGCAGGAGGGCAGGACAGGGGTGGGTGGGCGGGCAAAGACTTAGAGACGGGCTCTGAAGAGTTTGGAAGAGAAGGGGACCAAAGGAGCTACAGTGTACTGGTAGGGTGACCACACCCCTGGTTTCTGGGTGTTTCTCAGCCTGTGTGTTTTCTTTCAGTGACTTGGCATTGTGGTGACTTAGCCAAGCAGGAGCTCTGCATGCCAGGATTCCTTTTCCTCTGTGTTTCCCCATTAAGGTTGGCACAAGACAAGGTGTGCAAGATTCAGAAGGCAGAGGCAAAGAAGTGGTTTTCTCCCCAATGCTGTGAAGGTCAGTGGAAGGCCAGGTGTCCCTACGCCCACAGCCTAGTCTGGGGGCTGGCTATGTTATTGCGACAGCAGGCCGACTGTCAGGTCCTGTGGCTGAGGTTGGAGGTGGCGAGCGAGGGAGGTACAGTTGTCCTTGCTCTCTCTCTCTCTCGCTCCTGTGACCTGCAGCTTTTCTCCCAATGGCCTGTGTGACCACCTAAGTCCAGAACCCCACACAGAGCTGACAGCCTCGCAGAATCTCCCTCACAGTGGCACAGGGGTGGATCCCGCAGGGAAGCCCTTGTTCTCCAGCTCTCGCTGTGGCTCTACTTCTCCCACCAAACCCTGACTGGAGCACTAATCTCAGCATGAGTGTTCCCAGGGCTCCCTCTGGCATGTGTGATACATTATGTGCTCACCTAGGTATAAATTGTTGGGAGAGGAGAATTTTTATTTTCCTTTTTTAAATTGTTTTTATTTTAATTCCAGCTAGTTAATCTACAGTGTGATATTAGTTTCAGATGTACAATATAGTGATTCAACACCTCCATACCGTACCCAGGGCTCACCGAAAGTGCCCTCCTTGATCCCCATGATCTGTCTCCCCTATCACCCCACCCCCATCCCCTCTGGGAACCACCAGTTCGTTCTCTACAATTAAAAGTCTGGTTCGTGGGGTGCCTGGGTGGCTCAGTGGGTTAAAACCTCTGCCTTCAGCTCAGGTCGTGATCCCAGGGTCCTCGGATCAAGCCCCACATCCAGCTCTCTGCTCAGTGGGGAGCCTGCTTCCTCTTCTTTCTCTGTCTGCCTCTCTGCCTGCTTGTGATCTCTGTCTGTCAAATAAATAAATAAATAAAAATCTTCTTTAAGGTTACCTTGAAATGGTCGCAGGCTATGTGAGCTCGGAGCGCGGCCAGAGGTCAGGCAGATGAGAGTAACTGGGCGCTGTTCTCTGAGGGCACACTGAGGAGTGGGGCCCCGGGCTCTCGGCTCCTCCAGCCAGAGACCAGGAGGCTGCCATTTGTATTCCCGTCCTCCAGAACTCTACGGAAAGCGCTCAGGGAACAAAAGCTCCTGAAAGAAAACCCTAGCGGATTACTCAGCCCCTGGTAAGGGGGTGCAATTCTGCTTGGGGAAAAGACATGTGAGAATCACTAAACCAAGCCCCTCCCCCAGAAGATCAACAAGAAACCCAGCCAAGACCAAGTTCACCTACCAAAGAGTGCGGTTTCAATACCAAGGAGAGCAGCTGAATTCCAGAGGAGGAGAAAGCAAAGCATGGAATTCATGGCTTTCTCTCTGTGATTTTTTTAGTTTTTCAGTTAATTTAATTTTTTCTTTTTATTTTTTTTCTCTTCTTCTGCTAAAATTTTTTTTAACTTTTACCCTTTTCTTTTTTAATGTCTCTTTAGTTTATCTAATATATATATTTTTTATTTTTTATATTTTTCTTTATTCATTTACTTTTTTTATTCTTTTCATTTCTTTTTTTAAATTTTTTTTCCTTCTTTCTTTTTGAACCACTTTTTATCCCCTTTCTCCCCCCTCACGATTTGGGATCTCTTCTGATTTGGTTAAAGCATATTTTCCTAGGGTTGTTGCCACCCATTTAGTATTTTACTTGCTCCATCATATACTCTTATCTGGACAAAATGACAAGGTGGAAAAATTCACCACAAAAAAAAAAAAAAAAAAAAAAAGAACAAGAGGCAGTACCAAAGGCTAGGGACCTAATCAATACAGACATATGTAATATGTCAGATCTAGAGTTCAGAATGACAATTCTCAAGGTTCTAGCCAGGCTCAAAAAAGGCATGGAAGATATTAGAGAAACCCTCTCAGGAGATATAAAAGCCCTT